>NC_034603.1:84611572-84614258 GCF_900095145.1 Mus pahari | reverse complement strand
CCTCTGCCTCTGCCTCTGCCTCTGCCTCTGCCTCTGCCTCTGCCTCTGCCTCTGCCTCTGCCTCTGCCTCTGCCTCTGCTGCTGAAGGCCAAGCCAGTGAATCACCCACCCCTGCTTCCTCTGGGCTCCACCCTGTCTGGGCTTTAGAGCCCTCCCTGGGGCACATACTCTGCACCACATCACCCTCTCAAGTTCTATTTCTGCCTTGTTTTCTTCTCCCTGCATCTTGTAGCTGAGCTGCTTTGGGGGTAAAGAAACCTTTCCGTGGAAACAGGCTGTAAGGCCCTCTGTTCTACCTGGGTGTTGCCAAGGCTGCTAAGAGGGGCCCAGCTCCTGTTCCTTCCCCAGCCTGATGCTCAAGCCCTGCCCGGTCCTTGCTGCTGGGAGTACCGGGCTGGGACATTCCAGAGAGAACACCAACGGGTGATGACACCTTTTATCCTGTCTTAGGGAGGAGGATTTGGTAGACTGGACTCTGCAGGAGAACAGAATGTCATTACAGTCGGTGACAGCGTGGAAGCCAGGAGCTCCTGGTGGGGGCATGGCCCATGTAACTGAGCCTGGACCCAAACCCTCAGTTTCAGCAGCGTCAAAGCGCCCAGTCAACTCCCCCAGGCATCGAATGTCCGCAGGAGGAGACACGGGTTGTCGTTTGGGACCCCAAAAAAAGCACACCACCAGCTTTGTTCCTGGGCCTTCCTCATTGCCCCCTCCCATCCTAGCCTTCCTTGATACAGATGCCCCCCCCCCGCCCCGGGTCTTCTGGCAGCCCCTGGGGATCCTGCAGCCCTGTGGAATCCTGCTCGAGGTGCCGAGGATGCTGGACCCCTTTCTCTGTTCCTGAAACCTCTCCAAGGCAGTTTCCTCTTCCCTCTGGTAGGGCGAAGCAGCAGCTGCAGGTAGGAAAGGCAAGGGAAGCAAGGGAAAGGGGGGGAGGGGGAGGAGGGAAGGGAGGGGAGGGAGGGGAGGGAAGAGGGAGGAAGGGGAATCTGTTTATTTTCTGCCTGCAGCTCCTCATCCTGCTCTTTCCCCTTCAGGAATGCGCGTCTCCCTCCTCCCTGTCACCGTTCTCTGCACCGTATCTTCCCGTAATAAAAAACAGTCCTCCTGTGGCATCTATACCCCTCCCAACAGTTTAGGACCATTATATTAAATAATGATAATCACAAGTGTGTCTCTGTTCCGTCTGCCGCGGCTGCCTGTTCCCTTTAAAGCTCTCAAGACCAAGGTCAGGGCCCCTCTGCTTGCTTAGATAAATCTCGCGCTCAGTGCGCAGATGCTCCCAGATCCCACACAGGTCCTTTGTTGCGTGTTCTTTGTTTGAAATACGGTGTGCCCCTCCAAGGATGCGCCTGCCTCGGTGCCAGCTGTCCACCTCTGCATAATAAATCGTGGCCACGGCTCCCATAGCAGCTGAGGGGAGGGGAGAAGAGAAGGGAAGGAGGGGGGAGCTGGGAGGACAGGACAGAAAGGAGAAAGAAGCTAAGGCAGAACCCCTATCTACCTACCCCAGGGCAGCTGAGCCTCTCTTCTGTTCTTAGCTTCCTGCCCGGACACCATCTTCTCCAACATTTGAACCACTTATTCTTTAGTAATTCAGTGAAATCAAAAGATATCTTCATGTCCCTCCAGCAGGAGAGAGTGCATAAATGAGATCAATGAGATCCTGAAGGACCTGGAAGGGGGGTGCTCTGGTTTCAGTAGTGTGCCCCCAGAGCCATACCAATTTGGACTAAGACAGTGTTTGGAAAAGGGGTCTCTGGAGATGTAATTAAGACACTGTAGGAGTTGAGGTTACCCTGGATTGGGGCAGGATAGCAGAACCCAGTGAGTGTCCTTACAGAAACAAAGGGGGTTTGTGGCCCAGTAAATAAAGTGGCTCCTGCTATACAGGCACAAGAACCTGAGTTTGCGTCCCCAAACCTCACAAAAGCTTGGTATGTCAGCACAAGTCTGTACTCCCAGTGTCAGGGTAGGGGTAGAGACAGGCCAATCCACAGGGCTTGCTGGTCAGCCAGTCAAGCCCAAGCAACAAACTCTAGGTTGGACAGGTTGGACGTGAGTATCAGAAAGTAAGGTGCAGGGCTGGAGAGATGGCTCAGCCATTAGGATCACTGGTTGCTCTTTCCAGAGGCTCTGAGTTCAATTCCCAGCAACTACATAGTGGCTCACAGCCATCTATAATGGGACTACATAAAATAAATAAATTTTTAAAAAGAAAAAAAGAGAAACAGAGAGAGAGAGAAATAAAGAAAGAGAGAGAGAGAGAGAGAAAGAAAGGAAGGAAGAAAGAAAGAAAGAAAGAAAGAAAGAAAGAAAGAAAGAAAGAAAGAAAGAAAGACAGACTTAGGAAAATGCAGTGTGGACCTCTGGCTTCCACACAGGAGCCAAGCGTGCACACATGCATACCACACACACACACACACTCACACATGTGCACATGCACAGATGCACACACACATACACACACACACAGAAGGGAAGGAGAGGAATAGAGAGGGGAAGAGAGGAGAAGGAGAGAGGGAAAGAGAGAAACATACAGAGACAGAAGGGAGAAAGGGGAGGGGGAGGAAGAGGAGGAAGAAGAAGGAGAGGAAGAAGAAGAAGAAGAAGAAGAAGAAGAAGAAGAAGAAGAAGAAGAAGAAGAAGAAGAAGAAGAAGAAGAAGAAGAAGAAGAAGAAGAAGG
>NC_034603.1:84603760-84611562 GCF_900095145.1 Mus pahari | reverse complement strand
AAAGAAGAAGAAGAAGAAGAAGAAGAAGAAGAAGAAGAAGAAGAAGAAGAAGAAGAAGAAGAAGAAGAAGAAGAAGAAGAAGAAGAAGAAGAAGAAGGCAGCATGCAGACCGTCAGTTAAGAGAATTCACAGGGGATGGAGACAGACAGGGTGAAGTATCCATGGGTCAAGGATGCTGAGGAGAGATTGGAAGGAAATAGCAGATGTGCAGAGTCTCCACAGACCCACTCTGCCTGGCCTGTGTTGACTTCTCTCTCTGGTCTCCAAGGCTGTAAGCGGATTTGTCCTGCACAGGGCACTTTCCTGCAGGGAAGCTGGCCAGGGAGGTGTGCCTCTAAACGATGCCAAGAGGCCTGGTCCCAGCAGATGGGGATTCCTAGGCCTGAAGGGCCCAGGACACTGAGTCCCCAGGATGCTGAGTCCCCAGCAGAAAAAACGCCAGAAGTGTCCAGAGTCCTTGTGTCTTCTCTCACTCCACTGGGGAGGAGTTTTACTGTGGTGGGCTCTCTCCACCCTGGGTGAAGGCCTCAGGTGGTAAGAAAGGACTTTCTTCCTGCCCAAGTGTGGCCCTTCAGATCGCTGGCAACAGAGCTCCTGACTTGAATGCCCACACATCGTTAGTCACACGACCACAGACAGGGCATGGATTGGAACTAACCAGGTTTAGGGGTTCCATGTACCCAGGTAGGACCTCCAAGGACCCAATAGGTGGCAAACACCCTCATACAAGTCCGATCTGCCCTGTTGAGGACAAGGTAGGTTCGTGAGGTTGTCAGCGGAAGTGGCTTGAACCACAAGGAGAGGTCTAGGGATAGGGCTTCTTTAAAAAAAAACAAAAAACAAAAAAACAGATGCCAGAGTGCATGAACCTTACTGGAGAGAGAAGTCTGTGAAGGGTAAGGGGGAGGAGCTGGCAGGGGTGGGAGGGGCTTCACCTGGACCGTGCTGCCCTGTGGGTGGGGGAGCAAAAGCCTCAATCCCCAGCAGCGCTGCATCTGGAGCCCTAGGAACGCAGGAGAGGCTGGAGCAGCCAGGGAGATAAAGGGAGGATAAGAAATGGATGCTGCTAGGAAAATACAGAGGTAGAAGACCTAGACGGCAGGAATCAGCTCATGGTGCGGGCCCGGGATACAGTAGAGAGGAGAGTCCGGAGCGCGGAGGCGGGGGCGGGGGCGGGGTGTGGGAGGCCTTGGAACCTGTTTGGCCTCAAAGCCTACCGTTTGCTTCCTGTGGCTGGCTCTAGCCTCTAGTCTTTAGCTTCTAGCTGCTTCCTCTGCCTGCTATGCCTTTTCTCCTTTAGAACAAATTCTTTTCCCGCCTGGAAGCATATAGGCGAGATGGTCAGGAAAAGGGATGCCCCACAGGCTCGGGGGAGCTCTGAGCAGTAATTCCCAATTTAGAGATGCACCACAGGGAGCCAAGACAAGAGCATCCCACCCCCACCCCACCCCACCCCCAGGAGCTGCGTACACCTACAAACGTGAAATCCCAACTCAAGTGGTGTTACTAAAAACAGACGCGGTCCAAACCCACCGAGTCCGGCTCCCCACCCTGCCCCGATGTGGAAGAGTGTATGGGTTTCTTAAAGGTAGAGATTTTAAGTTAGGCTTTAAAATGTGCCTGAGACGATTTAACACGGACAGTGAGGCTAAGTAAACATCTCCTCACACTTTACAAACAAAATGGGCGGCAGCGCATAACACTGTAAATGGGAGCAGTAAAGAGGTTTCGCGCTTCTGTGAGCCTTCAGCCTGGTGGGGCATGGCTGCCTCCGGCTTTCCATCCCAGTGGCCAGGCCTCAAAGGAACAGGATGGGGCAGGCGTTTGATCCATCCCGACCCTGCCTCTGCACCTTGGGACTGCGGTGACCCAGTCAGGGCTCCAATAGGGAAAGTCTTGTCTCTCTTTGGAGGGGAGTCTGAGGAGGATGAAATAAATATAGCTCAGAATTCTGCAAGTTCAAATCCTGCTCTGGAGGCTAAATGGGCTCTGCTCGGTGATGCCTCATATACACTGAGCCTCAGTTTTCTTGTTTACAAAATGGGAAGATAATTGCTCAACTGGAGTCTGGGGAGACTGGGGTAGGATACCATGGGATACCAGATCCTTAGATCAAGGGATACTCTGTCAGCCATCTGGTATCTCAGGACCCTCAGCTCCCTGACAGGACTCTCTGCTTATGTCTTCAAAAGGCACTAAGCAGTTCTGAGATTCTCATAGACTCTGGGATCTAGAGCCCAGGTTTCTCCCAGCACAGGCTCTGCCTGTGACTACAGCAGCCCACACTGAGCTTTTAAAATGCCTGGCCTTCTCATCTGGGCTAGCGACTGCCTGTAAAGACTAGGAACCGTGCTGTCTGTGCCTTCCTCTGGTTAGTGTCCCAGGTAGAGGAGAATTGTGTGAGCGACTAGAGGGACAGGTAGAGGTAGGGATAGATGGGCGGGTGATTAAGTGGCTAGAGGAATGGCGAGACAGGTAGATGAAGGAATGGATAGGTGGGTGGACGGATGAAGGAAGAATAGATAAATGGAGGGAGGGATGAGAAGATGGGTATGTGGAGGTGGATAAATGGGTGAGTGAATCAGGGGATGGATGGATGGATGGATGGATGGATAGAAAGATAATGGATGAGTGAACGGATGGATGGTTGGATGGTTGGAGGCTGGATGGATGGAGGCTGGATGGATGAATGGATGGATGGATAGATAGAGAGATTGGTGGATAAGTAGGTGGATGGATGGATGGATGGATGGGTAGATGGGTAGATGGGTGAATGAGTCAGGATGGATGGATGGACAGATGGGTAAATAGGTGGATGGATGGATAGATGGATGGATGGATGGATGGATGGATGGATGGGTAGATGAGTGAATGTGTGGATGAATGGATGGATGGATGGAAGGATGGATGGACAGGAGGATGGATGAATGGATGGGTGGACAGATGGATGGACAGATGGATGGATGGATAAATGGATGGATGGATGGACAGATGGATGAGTGGATGGGTAGAGAGATTGGTGGATAGGTAAGTGGATGGATGGGTGGATGGATGGATAGATGTATGTATGTATGTATGTATGTATATATGTAAGTATGGATGGATGGATAGATGGATGAATGGCTGGGTGGATAAATGGGTAGGCAGAGGGATGGATGGATGATGAATGGATGAGTGGGTAGATGGATGGATGGGTGGATGGATGGATGGAAAGACATTGGCACAAAGGGTACATGGACAAGGTTAGAGCTCCTCTCATGGACTGTGCTCATGGCCACCAATGCTGACCTGTCATTATACCCTATAAATCTGTGTGCATAAACAGGTTCTAGGGGGCTGGAGAAATGGCTCAGTGGTTAAAAGCACTGACTGCTCTTCCAAAGGTCCTGAGTTCAAATCCCAGCAACCACATGGTGGCTCACAACCATCTGTAATGGGATCTGATGCCCTCTACTGGTGTGTCTGAAGTCAGCTACAGAGTACTTAAAATATAATAAATAATAAATAAATCTTTAAAAAAAAATAAAATAAATAGGTTCTAACTTCAAGCAGAGACAAACTTCCTTGAAAAGAAGCTTGTTGGTTCAAAACAATTGCCTCTTTTTAGGATGTGTTACAAGTATGGAGTAACTAGAGCTCCAGGATCCTAAGGGTCTAAGGTTCACACTGTATTCTTTCCACAGCACATTTGCATAAATAGCTTCTATTGCTGCAGCTTCGGTGGACCTGAAAATGCAGAATAATCCCAGTAGCATTTTTGTGGAGGGAGACTGTGCGAGGACACAGAGTACCCTGTTGCTCAGGCTCTGCATCTTCATTAACTGACATGCCAGAATGTGCTGCTGAAGCCACAGGATCTAATGGCAAGAAGACAATCATCCTCCCCATACACACACCTCTCTTACCCTGGGTGGCTTTCTAGTGACCTTGATCCATCTTCCCATCTCCCAAGTGTCAGCCCCTCTTTTTAAATAGACAATAAAGCCTTGGCTGAGAGTCCAGAGTGGCTTTGAGTCTTCAGTGAAAACGTGTGGCCAAGGCTTCTGGATTCATTCTTTGTCCTTTCCACTGAAAACTTCGTTTGATGCAGGAAACGCCCCGGGCTGCAGATAGGGGCTTCTAAGGAGGGTGGAGTCACTGGAACTGAGGACTCCATGTGATGCAAACTAGATCAGTGGACTCTGAGCTGGATTGGGGCAGGACTTCTCTCAAGGCAGAGGTTGAATCCTTTCCTTCATGGTGGGTGGGTGGGACCCAATGAGAGGGGCAGAGCCACTCTTAGTCTCTTTTGCAAACTGCGGCATGAAAACCGAGGTCAAGGTGAACATGGAGGATTATGTCAGCTTCAGTCATAATCAGAGGAGTGCAAATTGGAGCCAGAAAATAGGGTAATATTTTCCCCCCATCCAACTAGCAAAACTGCTAAGTCTTTGATGGGAGAGTGGGAATGGGGCTTGCTTTCCCCAAACTGCAGGCTTTGCGAACAAACACAGAATGCATCTTAAGGTCCTTGTTGCTCCTGGAAAGCTTGGTTAAGGTGCTGGTTCCCCTCCTGCATGCAGACCTGAGCGTGAAGGCTTGCAAACGGGTTGGGGCTTGTTCATTTTAATAAGCCTTCCAGGGGACTTTGATGTTCCCTTAAGTTTGAGAACAACGGCTGGAGAAGACTTTGGGAACCAGAATTCGAATGTCTCACCCATTACATGTCCTAACTGGTTCTGGCTGGAGTCTAGGAAGAAAGGACCAATGAGAGGGGAGAGCCATCTGGTACTGAGTCCTTGGGTCTTTTTCCAGCGTGGAACCTCTGCCTGGCCATCTTGCTGAGTCTATGTTAGTTTTAAGAGTTGTCAGCTGATTCTACTGGACAAGCTAGGTGGGAGAGTGTCATCTGCAAATGACAGATTTGTCTTATCACTCCTTATGCCCTTTGTTTCTATTTATTATCACCTCATTCATTGACTAGCGCCCCCCCCCCCAGCAACAATGAACTCCATTCTGCCTTTAGCAATCATCTGTGGATGTGCGGAGTGAAGATGTCTGCTCAAAAATGCCAACTACAGGGACATCACAAGGGCAAAGCACCATCAGGTACCAAAGCACCCACTGCTGTGGGTGGAAAGTTGAAGCCATGATGTCACAGAGTACTATGCAGCCAGTAAAAAGACAATGTAAATCTAAAAATCACTGTAGGAACGTGTCAGACATTGGTGTCTGCATAGGGAGGGTGTAAAGTTGTGTGCGTGAAATAAAGATAAACAAACATATGGCGATGAATTCAAAAATAACTTCAGGGGGAATTCCCTCCAGCTGCTTCTACAGCAGCCAGTAAGATATGCTTACTGCCACTCAGGCGCCACTGTTCCTTATTTTATTTTGTTATATTCTTTCTTCTTTCTGTGTGTTTGTGTTTGTTTGTTTTGGGGTAGAATTTCTCTGTGTAGCCTTGGGTACTCTGGAACACAGTAGACCAGGCTGGTCTTGAACTCAAGGACATTCTCCCAAGTGCTGGCTGGCATTAAAGGCGAGTACCACCACCTATTATCTGTGTGTATTCAGCTGGTTATATTCTTCTTTTGAGAAATATTTACTACATTTTACTACTTTATTTCTCTTTTTTTTTTTTTTTTTTTTTTTTTTAGGTCAGGGGAGGCATGTCGCTTTGAATGTGTGGATGGGACAAGTGACCTTTCCTTTTACCATGTGTCTCTGAGGGATCAAAGTCAGATCCTCAGGCCTGTCAGCAAGCACCTTTAGCTGAGGAGCTGTCTCACCAGCCCTCTACCTTACCTTTTGAGGCAGGGTCTCTCCCTGAGCTTATAGCTAATCAAGTGGCTTAGTCAGTGAGCGCCCAGGCTCCCTTAGTCTCAGTGCTGGGGACACAGATGTGTTGTGTCACACCTGGCTTTTTACTTGTGTCCTCAGGCTTCACAGCAAGGAGGTCATCTCAGCCATCTCTCTCCTCAACCCATGTGTCTGTGTGTCTCAAGTGGGCCTCAAACTTCTATGTAGTCACAGTGACATGTGCTACCACACCCAGCTTTTAGTCAGTGCAGGGGATTGAACCCAAGGCCTCCTGCACCGAAGTCAAACACTTAACCAACTCTACCACCAGCCTTCTCTGAGGTCTTAGCAGGATCCTTGTGTCCCAATATCTATGCCCCAAGTGAGGGAAGGTATCTGAAGGGACAGAGTCTGGCTGAAGGGTGACAGTACTTGAGAGGCCCTTCAGATCAAAGTGTTCACCCAGACTCCAGAGAACACAGAGTGGGATGTGCTGAGGAAAGAGACAGATTCCCATTCCCAGCTATGACCTGGCCTGTGGCTTTGCATCTCAGACATCACAGTGACCCAGTATGAGGGCCGGGGGGGGGGGGTGGCACACAAACTGCTCTGGAACCTGGGAGTCACCCAGGATGACTTGGATGGGGCCTGAGCTGTGACTGGGGTGGAGGGATGGTCAGGAGGGCAAGATGGGAGCAGAGACAATGGTTAGAACAGTGGAGAAAGGAATATAGGACCCCAGGGCACATCAGCCTGGAGGTTCAGATCTGAACTACTGCGGTATTTGTTCCAAGTGTGGACCCAGCTTCTGTCTCCCGAGAAACAGTTGAGAGTGACATTCCAGTTCTGAGATCACAAACTCAAACCCCAAGGTATGGCGGCTCCTGAGTTGCTGTGTTGGGTCAGGAACCAGAGGCAGTGGGGACATCTCAGGGGAAGACAATGAGACAACTTAGGAGAAGAAGCAGGCACTGGGGACAGGCTGGGCTCTACCTAGCTTAAATCTACCAGACTCCCTGCTCTTCCGTCTGGATTTCATATTTCAGTTTAAAAAAAAAAAAATGACAAAGGCCGAGAGTTCAAGCAGCCTCCCCCTCCTCAGTAATTACCAAATTAACACATTCTACGGAGGCCCAGCCGCAGCCAACTGTGATTAATGGGCAAGAACTATTAGCCGCAGAGCCTGCCCCTCTCGTTTCTAACCTTAAACAGGCGCAGCTCCCTGGGCTGCTCCTCATTCGCCACCCCCTCCCCGCCCAGAGACTTAATGGAATCCAGGCAGGGCTTAATGTGCCTGTCCTGTCCCACCTCGAGGGGCCTCACCCCACAGGTCAAGGAGGTGGCTTCCCTACCCAAGCAAGAGGCCTGGGAAAAATGAACCCCAAATTAATTTATTCAGCTAATTCATTAAATGAGCTCTGTCTCAGTACAGACTCCACCCAGCCGTGGGCTGCAGCTGGGGAAAAATCCTGGGAAAGCCATGGCGATGGGCAGCGGAGATGCTGCCATTCCATCTGGGAGCCAAGAACAGGGTGTGTGCTGTCAGGAAAACCATGATGTGACAACAGGGAATAGAAGCCAGGCCCTGAGGCCCTCCCTCCAGGGAGAGGCCAAGCCTGGGTCCGCAGGCTATAGATGGTGCTGGGGGAGCTGGAGTCACAAATAGGGAACTTGAGTTGAATGCTGGGGGAGGGGTGGCTCTGCTCCTGGGGCAGGGGGTAGGGATGATCTGTGGTAGATGACATCCTGAGAATGGGAGTTCAGAGTCTATAAAGCACTTACTTGCTACTGAGGTGTGAGGACCTGAGTTCGAGACCCCAGTGCTGTAGAGGTGAAGTCTGGTGAGTCTCTGAGATGGTTCAGAGGTTCAGTGCACCACTGACTGTCCTTAAAGATGACCAAGGCTAGTCGGGCATGGTGGCACATGCCTTTAATCCCAGCACTCAGGAGGCAGAGGCAGGCAGATTTCTGAGTTCGAGGCCAGCCTGGTCTACAAAGTGAGTTCCAGGACAGCCAGGGCT
>NC_034603.1:84583997-84596497 GCF_900095145.1 Mus pahari | reverse complement strand
CTGCAGTGACTCGTAGGACAGTGTCATGCTTAGGTGGGACCTCAGAAAGCACCCCATGGCTTCCTCCTGTGGCGGGGTCCTTCCACTTCTAGAAGCTTCCACTGCAGAATTGGTGAGGGATGGCTGACTCTGGAGAATCTTTGTTGTGTGATCCGCCGTAATTATTTTAATTCAAGCACACGCCCTTATAGCGTGACATGGTAAATGCTGTTCTCAGGAACAAACAGCTGTCAGGGCTGTCAGTGGCGCTGCTACTGTTTGATATCATTAGGATATTGAATTTCAACTCCGAGAGGGCTTTTTTCCCAGGGAGCATTTTTCAAGACTGTTCCTTTTCCATCCGTCTGGAGTCAGTGAAAGGGAGAAGGAAGAAATTGCCCCTCACATCGAAGAAACTGTTCACAGAGAAGTTAAGGAGAAGAAAGAGAAAAGAGAAGAAAACAGTGAGACCCCATGTCAGAGAGGTGAGGGAGGAGAAGGGGCGGGAGATGAGACAGAGAAAGGTAAAAAGGAGGGAAGGAAGAAAGGAGGGAGGGGGAGAGAGAGATGGAAGGAAGAAGGGAGGGAGGGAAAGAATAAAGGGGAGAGGGAAGGGAGGAGGGAAGGGGGAGGAGGGAGAGTGTCAGGAAATTGCTTCTGTTTTTTCCCAAGCAGGTGTGCTGCCTGCAGGTGCCTGCCCGTGTGCTCTCAGACACACATGACCATGCTTCATTCCTGTGACCTTGCAGGGAAGTCTGCATTAAAGACGGAGCTGTAAATATCCTGAGCTCCCTTCCTCTGTGCCCGCCCCTCTCACAGAAATTTACTGCCATGGAAAATTCCAGCTCCAAGATGGGCAGCTGGCTACCTCTCAGCCCTGCGGCATCTGACTTCTTGCAGCTGCCAGCGTTCAACAGACCACACACACACACACACACACACACACACACACACACACCACATACTTATGCATATGCATACATACACACATATGCACATTTGTACATAGACACAGCACGCACAGATACACACACTCACATGTATACATGCAGTCTCCTGAGATTATAAAGCTCGATGCAGGGAAAGCTGAGAGTGGGAGCAGAGCCAGGACACCGCAGTGCTCGCCTCTTTGCTGGGTGAAAGGCTTTGGAACGCTTGCGTGTGCCTGGGTGTTCTTTGTTCTCATCTAAATTTTAATTTATTTGCACCTATTAAAATAGTTCTTAAATCATTTTTGCTGCTTTCATTTTGAGATAGGGTCTCCCAGTAGCCCAGGCTGGCCTTGAGCACGTGGTTCTTCTGTCCCAGATTCTGGAAGGCTGGGATTAAGGTGGGATGCACACATGTCTGACTCACACGGTGCTTTTCCGGGTAGATTTTGTCTCTGGTTTCTTACAGTTCTGAGCCCAGGGCCTGTGTGTCCTCAGCAAGTGCTCATCCACTGAGCTGCGTTCTTGGCCTTGCATATGTGTATTTTTTAAAATAACATATTTGTGGGCAGCGAGTGTCTATGAAAAGGGGATCGGGGTGGGCCAGGTTTTATCCCTGTCTACTGCAGGAGTCTCCTGGATAGTCACTAGGCCTTTGGAACATTCTGGAAGAGTCATCTTTTCTTGAATGGCAGGCCTGGGTGCTGAGTCTGTCCCTGGAGGAGGAGTGTGGTAACCACCATCTCTCACAGCTGGGTGCTGAGCCTGTCCTGGAGAAGCCCTTAGAACTTTCAACGCCTCATGAAGAAGTCCCTGAGAACACGGAGGTGAGTCAAGCAAAATGAACTACCCCTCGCCCCACCAACCACCACCCTGGCTGCCCCAGGGTACAGATCACGGCTGGGCACGATGGGGCTGTGGGGTCTGTAAGACACCAAGGAGCAGGACCAACAGAGATTGGGATCAAGTGCCAGAGGCAGGAGTTTCTATGGGTGGAAAGGAATCTTCAGCAGGAAGGCTGGATGGTATGGGTGAAGCCAGCAGACATGGGCTAGGCCCATGGCTCTCTGAGCCACACAGAGGCAGGACCTTGTCTGCTGAGCTCCCAACTGGTCTTTGGCCAATAGCCTTAGTCCTTCCTTGGAGGCACAGGGGCAGAAAGAGGCAGGTAGGGGGCAGGCAAAATGTTTCAGTGGGTAAATAAAGGCTCTGGGACCCAAGCCTGACAACCTAGACTCCGCCTCCAGGCCCCTCCTGGTACAAGGGGAGAGCCAACCCCCCAAGTTGTCTTCTGACTTGCACATGCACACACACAAGTAACTAATTAATTCATCAACTAATCTTTTAAGAAATAAAGAGGGCCAAGCTGATGGAGCGGCGCTTCTGTCCTGTCCCCTCCTCCAACCCAAGCCCCACACTGTCAAGCACAAGGTCACTCAAGAAACCAGAGGTTAATGATAAGCCTTTCCCACCCCGGCCTCCCGGGGACCACTCCTCACACCCTCCCAATGTATATCTGCAATTATAATTATGAACCTCACAAAAGGGGTTAGCTGCTGGGTCTACTTGTTCAATTTATTGATTAACTATTTTTCAGAAGTTCATTACCATGCCGAGGAGGCAGGGTGCAGGGAATTGGGCCTCTGTGGTTTCTCAAGGCTTTCGCTGTTCCCAGTGATTAAATGCAGCCAGGATGCATCCATCCTGCGTGATGGCCCTGCCCAAGGTCAAATATTCATGCAAAGCAGGAGCCAGGATCTGATCTGCATATCTAAATACTGGGGCAGAAGGCCTGAGAGGCGGCCGGAGCCAGGAGCAGGGGAGCGGCCTGAGAGGCGGCCGGAGCCAGGAGCAGGGGAGGGGGGCATAGCTGAAGAGGAAGCAAAACGGCCTAGGCTGAGAAAATGGCTCATCTGTAAAGCCTCTGTCATCGAAGGGGTTAGTCCCCAGCTCCCACAGAAAACAGGGCCCAGCAGCGCTGGGTGAGCGGAGACAGGAGGATCTCGGGGCAGCTAGTCTCTCTGAATCCGCAAGCTCCAGCCTCAGCGAGAGACCTGGTCTCAGAAAATAAGGGGGAGAGCCAAGGAGTTGCTCAGTGCCTGCCTGATGACTTGAGAGCCTGAGTAAAAGGCCAGATGTGTTGGTGCACATCTGCAGTCCCAGCATTCCCACAGGAAGGTGGAGGGCAGAGGCAGAGCTGCCCGGAAACTCACTGGTCACCCAGCCTAGAGGTCACAGCACAATGGCAGAAACAAAGGGCCTGCTTCAGCAAGATGGAAATCAAGAACTGAATTGAATCTGAAAGTTGTCCTCTGACTTCTCCATGTGATGCAAATATGTACACGAATATGTGTACACACACACACACACACACATACGTACACAAACAAATACAAACATACATGGACACACACACTACATAAAAGAACAAAAATGTTTTAAAATAAGGTGGACGGTAATAGAGGAAAATTCCAAACGAGAATCTCTGCTTTCCACAGCACATACACATTCACCCTACATGTGCCGCACATGCACACACGTGCACGCGCACACACACACAGGACCCAGAGGGAGGAAGGAGGTATGGTACTGGGACTTACTAGGAGAATGAGCAGTGGACAAACCTGGGGTACCTTCCCCCCCCCAAAAGGCTGCAAGGTAGACTTTCTGCACAAAAGTCGGTGGCCCTGACAGCTACAAAGCCAAGGAAAGAATAAAAGAATCTCGCTCACAGCTTGGGTGACTCAGAACCACAGCCTACCACAGACTGGCTTCCACCAGACAAGACCTCAGTGGGGAAGTCTGATTTCCACACCAGGGTGCAGCAGAGGATCGAGCAGAGGGTGGGCTGCAGAGTCGGGGCCCTGGGGCATCCTTGGCAGGGGAGGAGGGGACAGCACCATTCCTGAGGCTCACTGGCCAGTCTAGCCTTCCTGGTGAGCCTCAGGCCAGTGAGAGCGGCCTCAAAACAACCCAAGGTGAACAACTTCTGATGTAGTCCCCTGCCCCAACCCATGCGCACACATGTGCCCGTGTGCGTGTGTGCGTGCGTGTGTGTGTGTGTGTGTGTGTGTGTGTGCGCGCGCGCATGTCAAGTTAACACAAAACCAGCCAGTACACCTGGTAGAGAGGTAAATGGCTATCTCCATTCATATGCTCCTCCCACCCCACCCCTACCGTCTCTCCCACTTCCTCAGTCTCTCTGTCTCCCTGATCTGTCTCCCACTGTCTCTCCCCTCTCCCATCTGCCTCTCTCTGTCTCTCTCTTTGATTCTCACTCAGATGTGTTTGCCTGCCTCTGACTCTCGTGTGCACACCTCCACCTGCCGCTAAGGCTGGCTAATATGGTGTCCTCTGTGGAGGTGCACGCTGGGTTTGTTCTGCTTGTGTTCTCCTCCATGATGGAGACACCGAGCTTGTCCAACAGGCCTTCCTCGGGCACACCACCTACGAAGCCCCAAAGGCACAGAGGAGAGCCAGCCCAGCTCTGAGGACCCCTGGAAAGGCTGCCCATCCCTGGAGCTCCCGTACCCTCTCCCTGCTACTGGACTGTGGCTACTCTGGAGCCCCTCTCTTTATTTCTTGGTCTGTCATTACTCCAATCATTACATCCCAGGATGTCCGACAGCATCAAGGCAGAGACGGCATGGCCCGGAGTCCCATCCCATCCCACAGCAAGCCTCTAGTGCCGCGGCTTCCTTCTCCCTCGGAGCAAAACCCAGCTGAGCACCAGCCCTGAGCAAGACTGCTTTCTGCAGAACTGCCCCTCCCCCGTCCAAAGGAAATCCGAAACCAGCTGCAAAATCGCGATGTCCTCGGATGGAGCGGCTGAATGAGGTGGCAGACAGGGCGCTCTGGCTTCTGGGGGTGAAATAAGAAATGGATCAGATTGGGGAGGAGAAAAGAGGAACGGAAGAGCCTCTGGGGCCACTGTGCTTCTCTGTGACGGAGCTTAAGCTAAAGAGGCATTTCACGGAGCTGAACAGCAGGCCCAGAGGCTCAGCAGTCCTACCCTGTCCTGGTTCCCCATCCCCCACTCTGGAGGTGTCAAAGTGAAGACTTTGCCATCATCACCCAAAAAGAACGGTGTGAGATGTGACCATTTGTCACCTAGATGGAGTATAGATACGCACCCCGGCAAACACCGTAATGACTAATTTCAGACATTTATTACAATTCTTGGGAGACTCGAAAGCTGTCCTGGCTCTTGATTTTAATAAATGTAGTCTCGAAGCAGCCGCTTATCAAAGTGACACAAATTGTGTGGTAAATAGATTATGGCACAGCTGAAATACTGGAAAACGAGATCGGAAACGCTCCTTCTCCCCATTTAAAACTCCCGAGACCCTTCAGCCTGTGCTGCCACAGGCCTTGGCCTCAGAGCATCAACCCGGAGACAACCAGCAGCTCAAGGGCTTGGTGTGGCCGGCTTACACCCACCCTGATGGTCAGGGGGTTTGATACTCACCCCCAGGGAAGCTTGGCTTCTGGGAGTTTACTCTTGGTGACTCTGGGTCCTGAAGCTTCTAGGATGAGTCTGACTTCTCCCAGCTGCACAGGAGCCAGAGATGGAGCAGTCCCAAGTAGGATAGGAGACCCGGAGGCTCTTGATCCTCCAGAGTCTTGGGGCAGCCCATGGTGACTTCAGGCCACACAGAACCCATCAGCATGCTGGGCCCAGGGACTTGGCAGGAGATCTGGGTCTGCCGTCTACTACCTGAGCAGGGCAGAGCAGCACTATGGTAGGTACCTTCTATGCTTGGGCCAGGCTCCTGTTCAGTACGGATCTCTAGGTCCCCCTGCTTCACGAACTCCAAGGACAGAATGACCAGAAAAGGCTCTGGGCACCCAGAACGAGCAAGAAAATTAGGGGAAGGTTGCCATATTTGCCTTATACACCAAAACCAGGGTTTTTGTGACACTCTCAGTGACCCACAGGACATGCCCACTCCAGCTGGCTCCTTCCCAAGGGTATGATTTGGTTCCATCAATCCTATGAATTATCATTCTTATACCCCAATGGACAGGAGACTAGATTAGCTTTGGAGAGACAGAGGAGGCCATTCTTTGTCACCTGGGTGCCATAGTGTGACTGTTTTGGGGCTCAGGGAGCCTCTGTCAAGAATTCCAGAGGCTGGGCCACACCCTGGATCCTTGTTGGTAACTGATGGCTGGGATAACTAGACATGTATTGTGTATCCGTGCCAAGTACTAGTCACAGACTGTGCCCAATGCAGGTCTCTCTGTGAGCTCTGTGTCCTTCCACAAGCCTCGAGTGTGTGTGTGTGTGTGTGTGTGTGTGTGTGTGTGTGTGTGTGTGTAGCCCAAGGGCCAATGTCAGGGGGCTTCTTCACTAACTCTTCAGCTTGTGTTTTGAGGCAGAGTCTCTCACTGAACCTGGAGACTGGCTTGGCTGGCCAGTGAGCCCTAGGAAGCTGCCACCTTCTCCTCCTGCCCAGTTCTGGAACTGCAAACATTATCTACCATTTTTCAAAGTTAAGTCTGTATGTGTGTGTGTGTGTGTGTGTGTGTGTGTATGTGTTTGTATCCCTCTGTATGTCTCTGTGTGTGTGTCTCACTGTGTGTCTGTATATCTTTGTGTATGTGCCTGTGTGTGTGTCTGTTTGTCTGTCTGTCTGTGGGTACACATGCCATGGAGCACGTATGAGTCAGAGGATAACCAGCAGGAATGGATCCTCTTCTTCTATTACATAAGACTCAGGGATTGAACCCACATAATCAGAGTCAGTGGCAAGTCCAGTTACCTGCTGAGCCATCTCACAGCTGCAGAGCCATCTCACAGCTGCAGAGCCATCTCACAGCTGCAGAGCCTCAGTCTTTAGGCCGCCCTCTCTCTCCCCTGCCCAGGTGAGGGTTGCCCCTCAGCAGCCTGCTCTCCCAAGGACTTACAACTTGATGACACTGTGGATGGAGCTAAACACACCGAGCCTTCCTTCTGTGAGCCAAAGCCCTCCTGGGGCTCAGAGGGGAAAGTGAGGACTCCACAGTGCTCTCTCCACTCAGGACACCTGCCACAGGGGACACCTGCCCAGGTGACACCTGTCACAGGGGACACCTCCCACAGGGGACACCTGCCACAGGGGACACCTGCCACAGGTGACACCTGTTACAGGGGACACCTCCCACAGGGGACACATGCCCAGGTGACACCTGTCACAGGGGACACTTCCCATAGGGGACACCTGCTACAGGACACCTGCCTGCTCTTCTCACTAGCAGAAAAAAGGAAAAGCTTGGTCTGCCTAAGATCCCTTGGGCTGTAATGGCTCTGAGGATTCCCTCCTGGTTTTTGTTTTTTGTTTTTTGTTTTTTAAAAAAAATAGATATCAAATTAAGCAATTAAATTGTTTATTATTTAAACCCGAGTTAATAGATGCTAAATTTTATTATTTATCAAATGTTAATCATTCATTAGATATTTTCAAATGAAACATCAGACATCTAACAAATTAAATTTAAACAATTCAGTTTATTGTTCTGAGAGAGTTGCCAGGGTGGGGTGGGAGGAAAGGCTTTTAGAAATAGTTCTTCCAGTCAGGAGAGCTCGGGGCTTTGGGAGCAGTGGTGGGCGGGGGGAGAACTGGGAGGTGGAAGAGTGTGACCTTGAACACAGCTCCTTCTATGCTGATCTGGAATCGAAGCTTGCACCCGCTGGCTTCTGAGATCCAATCAGCTGTTTGGAGTAACAGCTGCTTACTCTCTGTGGCAGAATGGCCAGGCAGCTGGGAGAGTTGAGGCCTCCGCTATCTCCATCAGAGAGGTGAGCATAAGGAATGAGACTGCCTGGAGAGCCAGGGGGAAGAGGATTTAACTGAATACCCAGGGAAGGGACAAGGGGGGGGGGGGATCCAGGCTTGCAGCCACATCGGCTGGGTGAGTATAGTTATAAGGTTCTTTTCTTTACACACAACGTCTACATAGAAAACCAAGGTGTAGGGCGTACTCAGTGGTAGAGTGCTTGTCTGGCTTGCTCAGGCCCTGGATCTGCTGCCCAATACAAGATTCATTTCCAGCCTCGGTGAATGCTGTTCACTTGCTCCTAAGGCAACTATCCCCACTGAAGTGTGGTTCCCAGGACGCTTTTAGCTTCCATGTACCATTTAGATCACTGACTCCATGCATGGTTTACATGGCTTGTGTCTGGCGGTGTCCACACACTGTGTCCACACACCCGTGATGTGATGGCATCCCCCCACCCCACTTCCTCATCAAATTTTAATGTGTATACAAACTCAGCCACCAGCAATAAAACATGTCTGAGAGAGAAAGAGAGAGAGTGTGTGTGTGTGTGTGTTAAAAATAATAAGTCTAAATCACCTTTAAAAATCAAAAGTGTCTGTAGGAAGCCCAGCCTCAACACCTGTCCCCATCAGTCCCCCGGCCGTGCCATGCTGGACTGTGGGATCCCTTAAGCATAATGACCCCAACTGTGTGCTGTGCCCACACCTTAACCTTACCTGAGATACACAAGGTTTTGGTCCATATTCTAATTCTGCCTTGATAACAGAATACCCCTGGCTGAGCAATTCATCTGCAGCAGGCGTTTATTGGCTGTATGGTTCTGAAGGCTGGAAGCCCAAGGGAGCCAGCAGTGTCCGGAAGGAGCTGTTCTGCCTGGCAGAAGGGGAAGGGGGACATGAGAACAAGAGGAATCAAAACATCCGTCCCTTCTCCAGCTTCCTGCACCTGTGATAACAGATTCCACCAGTGATGACCTTAGTCCGTTCAGGAAAGAGGAGCCCTCCAGAGTCCCTAGCCTCTCCTATTCCACCTCTAGATGAAGCTGGAGTAGCAGATAAACTCCAGCGTGGCAAAGACAACTGCATGGCCTCTACCCCCAACTCTTCCAAGCATGAGGAGTCTTCCGAGCACCTACAGTCTGGGGTCCACAACACCCCCTACTGCTCCTCACCCGACCAAGCAGATAATCCTCACGGCAGGATCGGAATGAAACTTATAGGACACACAGAGGTTCGCGATGACCTCTGACCCGTCTCATTCCCAGTGCCTCTCCACGCTGCTCACGGCCTGCACTGGAACCCCAGGGCTCCCAAGCCATTTTGAAAAGTTGCTGGCACACTGATGGGGAAGCCTACATGGGCTCGTCTCCATGGCAACCTTCTTGGCTGAGCAGCTCTGGGCAGCCAGGGCTGTCACAAGGAACTGTGAGGGTGAGTAGCTGGCAATGGTTACTGAGGAGGGGCAGCCCTGCTAGGCTGCTGCAGTGTAAACCTGGCCCCATCCCCTACAAAGGATGCAAACCTCAGATCAGGAGCAACCATCAACAACGGGAAAGTCCGACTCGAAGACCCAACCCACCCGCAAGGAGAAGGGGCTCCTGGGGGCAGGCTCTGGAATCCACTTCCATCCTACAGAAGAGGAAGCAGGTGCTGGGAGGTAGAGGCGGCTGCCCACACACAGGAGGCAAGGGCTCAGCCTGACATTTCCTGAGGCACGCTCCTCTACCCTGCCCGACTCAGATGAGCAGGCTGGAATGGTCCTCCTCTCCCTCAGCTAGGCCGTGGGCTTCCCTACCTTATTTGAGCACAGGCTAGACCTGTCGGTCTCGTGTCAGATGTGGCTGGAACTCTCTGTAGAGTTGAGCCGGTGTCACTGCTGTATCCAGTGAACCCAGTGACTCTCCCTGCTCCTGTCTTTCTCTGTCTCTCTCTGTCTCTCTGTCTCTCTGTCTCTCTCTCTCTCTCTCTCTCTCTCTCTCTCTTTCTCTCTCTGGAATTGAGTCCAGAGAGAGAGAGAGAGAGAGAGAATGAGAAAGCACGAGAGAGAAAAAGTGTGTGCACACGCACGTTCACGTGCATGCAGATGTCAAAGGACAACCTTGATGTTGTGCCTCACTATACACCTTGTTATAAACTGTGTGTGCGCCCATGAACAGCCTTGAGCACATAGGTGCAGTGCCCAAAAAGGCCGACAGAGGGCATCTGACTCCCTGGAGCTGGATCTACAACCAGTTGGGAGGTGCTTGGTATGGGAGCTGGGAAGCAGGTGCTCTTGACTAGTGAGCATCTGCCTTCTGTTTTGAGGCCAGGTCTCTCATTGGCCCGGAGGCTCACTGGCTGGGTTAGGTTGGCCTCCTGCAAGTTGCCTGCCCGTATCTGCCTTGCCAGTACTAGAATTACAAGCATGGGTCACAGCACCCGGACTTGGGGGTTCAGTCTTAGGTCCCCTTGCTTGCTGAACTGAGCTATCTCCCCAGCTTCTTGGCCCCAGTTTTTGCTGATGTCCCAAGGAAGACTGTAGATGGTTGAGACTTGCAGAAAGCCCCTACTTGGTCTGGTTCATCACATTCCACCTGTAGCCTACCTGTGTTTGTAGGGAGGGATGCTGAGGGATGCCCAGGGCCTTGTATACACCAAGCACTCTACCACTAAGTCACACCCCAGATGCCCCATATGTCATTCTTTTTTCTTTTCTTTTCTTTTCTTTTCTTTTCTTTTTAATGGTTTTTCAAGACAGGGTTTCTCTGTATAGCCCTGGCTGTCCTGGAACTCACTCTGTAGAGCAGGCTGGCCTCGAACTCAGAAATCCACCTGCCTCTGCCTCCCAAGTGCTGGGATTAAAGGCATGCGCCACCCTTTGGGCAAGCCATGTGCCCAAAGATCACCACCATACAGCAGCCATGGCCCAGTGCTCAATGAATTGGATGGCATTGCTTGGAAGTTCGGTGTGAGGATAGCTACTGGTGGGGACCTGAGGAAACATTCAGAGAAACAGGGAGGAGCCAGAAGGGTTCTTCCGAATGTGCAGATGCCCCAAGGCAAAAAGCATTTTTGATAAGGAAAAACAAATTACTATTAAGAATCCCAAGATGGAGGTGGAGGAGGTGTACTGCCTGGCTTTGTGTGTGAACTTGACACAAGCTGGAGTTATCACAGAGAAAGGAGCCTCCCTTGAGGGAATGCCTCTATGAGATCCAGCTGTAAGGCATTTTCTCAATTAGTGATCAAGGAGGGAAAGCCCCGCCTGTTGTGGGTGGAGCCATCCCTTGGCTGGTCATCCTGGGTTCTTTATGAAATCAGGCTGAGCAAACCAGGGGAAGCAAGCCAGTAAGCAGCACCCATCCATGGCCTCTGCATCAGCTCCTGCTTCCTGACCTGCTTGAGTTCCAGCCCTGACTTCCTTTGGTGATGAGCAGCAATGTGGAAGTGTAAGCTAAATAAGCCCTTTCTTCCCCAACTTGCTTCTTGGTCATGATGTTTGTGCAGGAATAGAAACCCTGACTCAGACAGGAGGAGTCCGTTGAGCCAGGGGCCGAGCAAGCGTGAGAGACATCGTCACATCCGGCTGCAGCAATGGTGCAAGCTGAGGTTTGGGAAGCTCCGCCAGCAGAGAGGAGCAGGGTAGCAATAGAGAAGGTGTCTGGGGGAGCATCCTCTCTGAAGGCAAAGGATGCTTGGCTGACACATGGGCAGCTCCAAGGGAGGCTGTAGACATGCCCAGTTGTCGTGGGAAAGCGGCTTCACTGGCTTTCAGCTACGGTGCCAGTTCTGAGCTAGGCACCTTGAGCTGGCTTTGCTATGGCCGCTCTCGATCTGATAGGCCCTTCTCTTCCTTGGGGATTGTAATCATTTCACTTCTGTTTCTGGGCTGGGCTGTCTCATTTTGCAGTAGGCACTGATAAAATACAGTTCCTTCTGACAAAATCTCCTTTAACCTCTGAGAAGGAAATGCATATGAAAAAGTTATGAATGAAATATGGGGCCAGAGACAAGAGTGAGGAAGGATTCCAGGTTACTGAAGACACAAAGGGCAGAAGGAAACTGCTCCCTGCCCTGCCGGGAGAAAGACTTTCTGCTTGCTTGAATGTCTGTGTACCACCTGTGTGCAGTGCCTGCAGAGCCCAGAAGAGGGCACTAGACCCTCTAGGCCTGGAGTTATAGTTGTGCGCTGCCATGTGGATGCTGGCACTTGAACCTGGTTTCTCTAGAAGGACAGACAGTGATGTTAACAGTGAGCCTTCTCTCCAACCCCCTGAGATAGACCATCTATATCTACACACACACACACACACACACACACACACACACACACGTGTGTGTGTGTGTGTGTGTGTGTGTGTGTGTGTGTGTGTATATACATTGTTGTTGTTTGAGACGGAGTCTCATGTAGGCTGGCCTTGAACTCACAGAGATCTACATGCCTCTGCCTCCAAAGTGCAGGTGCCATGAGTAGAGCTGGGAATGGCACACCCAGGGTGAGCACTTCCCACACAGAGTGTGGAAAGGAGCCCACCTAGCGGGTTTGTAAAGTAGCCTTTGCTGTCTAGTTAAATGGAGTATTTGGGAAGGAAGCCATTCTGGATTATACAGGTGGCTCTAATATCAAAGATTCTGTGTGTGTGTGTGTGTGTGTGTGTATGTACATGTACATAGGGGTTCAAGTGTGTATACATGCATATGGAGACTAGAGATGAATCAGGTGTCTTCCTCACACACTCAACTTTATATACTTTTAAATATATATTTTAAGATTTATTTATTTATTATATGTAAGTACACTGTAGCTGTCTTCAGACACTCCAGAAGAGGGAGTCAGATCTTGTTAAGGATG
>NC_034603.1:84563356-84583966 GCF_900095145.1 Mus pahari | reverse complement strand
AAGAGCAGTTGGGTGCTCTTACCCGCTGAGCCATCTCACCAGCCCAAATATGTATTTTATTATTTTAAATTATATGTGTGTGTCTGTGTGTATGGATGTGCACATGAGTGCACTACCCTCAGAAGCCAGAAGAGGGCACCAGATCTCCTGGAGCTGGAGTCATAGGTGGTTGTGAATAACCTGCCATGGGTGCTAGGACCCAAACTCCAGTTCTCTGGAAGAGCCACAAGCACTCTCAATTACTGAGCCATTTCTCCAGCCTGGAACACACATCTTTTAAGAACTCACAGAACACTGACCAAGGATTATGAGAGACAACCCTCAATAACTGTAAAAGAATTGCTGTGATACAATGATGGTTTTAGTTGCCAATTTGACATAACCCAGAATGATGTGGAGCATCTCAGTAAAGAACTCTCTAGGTCTAGTTGGCCCATGGGCACATTTATGGGGGATTATTCTGATTCATTACCACAGGAAGCATGGGACCTGCCCACTGTGGGTGTCACCATTCCCTACATAGGGAATCCTGAACTTTTAAAGAGTGGGAACGCCAGGTAAATGCAAGCATGCACACATCCATTGTTCTCTGCTCTCAGCTATCAATAGGATACAACCAGTTTCACCTGCTCCTGTGACTTCCCAGTAAAGATAGACTATGGCCTGCCATTGTGAGCTAAAATAAATCTCCCCTAAGATTCTTTTGTTGGGGTGCTTTATTACATCAAAAGAAATTAAGCCGACAAGGACTATGTTCTCCAACAGAATGGGACCAAACAGGACATGAATGACAGAAGATAATACCAAGGCGACAAGGTCCAAATCTTTAGGGGAAAAAAGCAGCACTTCCCCCAAAAAGCCATGGACTGAAGACGATGCCCCAAGGGGACCCACAGAGGCCGAGCTGAATTAGGATTGAAGAATAACATAAACATAAAGTGAGTGGGCATGCCAACTCAGCTAAAGAGAGAGATGTGCAGCATTAAGATACATGCCTTAAATCAGGCAGTGGTGCTGCACGCCTTTAATCCCAGCACTCGAGGGAGGCAGAGGCAGGATCATCTCTGAGTTCGAGGCCAGCCTGGTCTACACGGTGAGCTCCAGGATAGCCAGGGCTACACGGAACCCTGAAAAAACAAAACAAGCAAAAATCACTTGTTAAGAAAAGGCCTTAGGGAGATGGTTCAACCAGTAAAGTATTCTCCTCACAAATCCCCAGACTTCATGTAAAAGCAAAGTAAGCTGGAGGGCCACCTGTGATCCCAGCTCAGGAGATCCAGAGACCCAGACGCAAGATGGTTGGAGAGATAGTAAATCACAGAGCTCCAAGTTCAGGGAGAGACTCTGGCTCTAAATGAAATGGAGAGTCATCAGGGAAGATGTCTGATGTCCATCTGAGGTCTCCTCAGTCACATGCCAACATGCGTGCCTGCATACGTGCACCCACATGCATGTGAACACGCATATGAACATGCGTACACATATGCTCACATGCCATGCATACGTGAAGTCCTGGGGAAATGCAAAACAAAGCTGAAGTGAGAGGCAAGCTCGTGCCCGCTGCAATGGTCATATTTTTCTAAACACACAGGTGAGCCATGTGGCGACACGGAACACTTGTGTTGCAGGTGGGAATGTACAATGGGCAGTGTACTGTGGAAGACAGGGAGATGTCCGCTCAGGAAAGGAACCATGCCACCACCATACACTATAGGACTAGAGAAATGGCTCAGGCATAAAGAGTGCTTGCTGCCCAAATACAAGGGCAGAATTCAGACCCTAGCAACCCCATATGGCAGCTCACAGATGCCTGTAACTCCAGTTCCAAGGGATGATGTGCCTTCTCCCAGTCTCTGTGGGTACTTACCACCCATGTACTATACACTCACACACACAAACAAACACACACACACACACACACACACACATATAAAGAAAGCTAAATAAAACCAGACAGTCATTTGAATATAATGATGTAAGACACCACCTGGTGCTTAAATGAGTGATCATATACTCATAGTGATCACAGGCATTTTGTAGACCTCCATCACGGGCTGGGAAGCCTGCCATGACCGAAGGACGCCGGGTGCTAACTGAGAAGTTGCCTGTAGTGTCCAGGCATCACAGAACCCAGAGCCAGAAGGACACAGATGAGGAGGGGAGCTGGCCTGGCCTGGCCTGAGACCAGATGTCTTGTTGACAGTTCAGAGGATGATCCGATGCTGGTCAGGCCATGCTCCAGCATTAGTTCCAAATGCCCCAGTGTGGGGACAGAAGCACAAAAGCTCTATCAGGGAGAAGCTGGACTTGGGGTGCGAGGCAAAGGATGAAGGTCTAAAGAGAGGAGATGATGGAGTGTCATGTCAGCTGAGCCAGGAGGGGAGCTGGCCCGGGGGACCTCATCACCATGGTGAGGATCTCAAGTGCTGCAGGGGGAAACAAATAGTGGATGGAAACCCAAAGTGACTGCCTACCAGGGAGGTGGCGTAAATCATGCTGGCTGGAGAATAAATCTCACCTGCCCCTGACCTCGCTGAAAGATGGGAGACAAAGACAGATCTTGATCGATGTCTCGCAGTAGAGGTCCACGGCTGAGAGAGTTAGAGCCTCAGAGTGAGGGGGGGGGAGCCCAGAGCAGAGGGAGGAGGAATCACGCGGCCAGCAGGGGGAGGGGGGTTAGTAGGGTATGATGCTAAGAGGGGAGGTGACACCTGAGTCCCAAGGCAGGGACTGAAGAAAAACTTGGGCTCAGGTATGTCCGAGGAGATTCGGGGGTAGGGGGTGGGGGTGGGCCTTCTTGGCAGTGCTGGGGCATAAGCTTTTGGGTTTCACACTCGAATGCTCACGTGTGATTGCTTCAGAGAAAGATTCCAGGCCATGGGGACCTTACGGGGACAGAGATGCTGATGCTGAGGTGAGTCTGAACAGCAGTGCTTTTGGTCTCCTTGACAAAATACCCAGAGGCATACCAAAGGTGGGGCAGCAAAGCCAGAGTCAGGAAACCAGGAGAGGTCCACGCAGCCTCAGCCATTCAGAACCTCCACAGGCCAGGGAGTTGAGGTGAGAGTTGAACGTTTCCGGCCTTTAGCTGGCTGGCCAGGGCTTCACCCACGTGGACTCACTCATGCCTGGGCCCTAGACAGAGCTCGAACACAGAAGGCGGCCGCATGGGGAGAGCCTTCTGACACCTGGCAGAGGGACAAGGTGTGTGCTTACTCCCACGGACAGTGCCCAGTCTGAACAGGGCTGTGGCAGCCCCTACCCCCCAGCAGCCGGAGGAGCCCCTAGTAACAAAGGACTGAAGACCACTTTAGCTCACTGATGTTAACAGGGAAGACAGGCTTAGTTTATACAATTAAGCAGTTCTGAATGTGTCCCAGGGCTGGACCCGCGTGTGACAGCTATGTGCTGAAGAGCGGCTCTGTCTCTCAGCTCTGTTCTCCCAACCCTGGACAGATGGTTTCACTTCTGGGCTGACTCTGCTCAAGTGTGGTAGGATGGATGGCTCTGGACTTCAGCAAGCCCAGGAAGACAGTCTATCCTCCTGCTGCAGCTGAGGTCCAGGGCCGGGATGGGTTTCCTCGGGGGCACGAATACTTGGAGGCTGAGAATCATGGGTCCACCAGGCTGGCACACCTCTGGCGCAGATGCAAGCATGAAGGCCAGCCTTAAGGACGGTCATCTGATTCCCATCTGAGAGCCCTTCGTTTCCTCCGGCTGTGATTCCCAAGCGAAGAGCAGGAGAGAGCTGAGGGCAGAGCAGAAAGCCACCGGCTCAGCTTATCTGACTCAGAAGTACATTGCCGGGTTTTGTACATTCCCTTCCTAATTACATTCTTATCGGACTTGATATTCAAATTAGCCACGGTCCCCTGGGCCACCTCCACCACCAGGAAGGAGCAATTACTCGGAAATATGCTGAGTGACTAGGGCTCAGATATATCCATGGACTGTCCCTCTGTGCATAATTAAACGCTGACCCCCTCCCTCAAAATAATTTCACAGAGATGAGCCCAGAACTTTATTGCTTTGGGCCGGTTCAAAATTCCTGGCACAGAACTAGTCCAACGTCCCCTGCAGGAGAGTCACAAGGTTTCCTAGGTGGCCAGATACGCCAGGGTCTCAGCTCTTGAAATGTGTTTTAGGTGGGAGGAGTAAGGCCCCCAGAACTCTCAAGTTTGTGGCGCTTTAAAGACAGGGAGTTCTCTCAAAAGTTGCAGATACAGACTGGACCCCCATAACAGTGAGCTGGGTATGACCCCTAGGACTTGTTTTAGGCCAAAGGACAGTCCACTATGAGAAGCATCTCATCCGCTCTGTTCTTCATTAACATGGCACCTAGCAAAATATATCCTTACAGCCTATGGGAAAAATGCCTTCACCCCTAAACCAACCACCAAGGCACACGCCGGAACTCACCCAAACATTTCTAACGCCTGCCCTGAAAATTCCCCCTTGATGTCACAATCCACCATTTCCCTTCCAGACTGTAACCTTCCAATGCTCTTGCTTGTCACCTGCTGGACCCCACAAGTGAAGTAGAGAAATGGGCTCGGGGGAGGGGGTTTTCCCGAACAAGACAGCACTAGGAACAAAGCAGATGCCAGCTCACCCGAGCCTGGAAACCGCAAGAAACCGCATCTCAGGGACGCTGGAGTCACAACTATCTACCTCATCTACCAGGTAGGGAAACTGAGGCCTAGGTGTGCAGGAGACAGGAAGCTTCGTGGACCATTCATGGAGATGACTTTCTCTTCATCCCATGATGGGAGCCCAGTAGGAGGATGCTCAGACATCAAAGCCGTCCCCATGGAGCTGGCACTGTACCCTGCATTACAAGTAGGTGTCCCTCTGGGACCTCCAGTTTCTGCTCTTTCATTTCATGGCATGGCCAAGTTCTGGGAAGTGGAAATCTCAGACTGAATGCAGGACACCAGTTCCAGCCCCATGGAAATCAGGCGCGATCCTGAGGGAGCCTGGCTCTTGGGTTGAGGTTTACAATGGCATTCTGTCTAGGGATGAACTGAACACCAGTTCTGTTGGGCTGTAGGCTCCTCATTAGTCCTCCCAGCTCTGAGTCCAGAGCTGGCCAAGTAACCTTTCAGCCCCCGTGACCGGTGCCCAAGGGAGGGAAGCAACTGGAACCGTCTTTTGGATTTTAGTTGCTCTCACAAAACAGCCTCCTGAGGTATTAGGCAGTGGCTCAAAACACACATGGGTTCAATTTCCTTAAAGCCTGAAATGGTTTCAGAACCAAGAGAGAGAAGAGCTCGAGGGAAAATCCCTGATGCCTAGGAAGACTCCAGAGCATGCGCAAGACATGGTACAGCAAGCAGGCGGTGCAGACTCTCGCAGAGCATGCGCAAGACATGGCACAGCAAGCTGGCGGCGCAGACTCAGAGCCTTCTTTTAAGAGAAGAATTGGGGGGGGGGGTAACTCCACTCTCACATGACTGTTTTGGGCCCAAGAGGGGCAGAGGCCTTGAGAAGAAGCAAGAGCTGGGCGGTAGTGGTGCATGCCTTTAATCCCAGCACTCCGGAGGCAGAGGCAGACAGTTTCTGAGTTCAAGGCCAGCCTGGTCTACAAAAGTGAGTTCCAGGACAGCCAGGGCTACACAGAGAAACCCTATCTCAAAAAGAAGAAGAAGAAGAAGAAGAAGAAGAAGAAGCAAGAAAACATAGGGTTAGGAGCAGAGCTTTTTGCTGTAGAACATTCCCAGCCTCTTGGGTTTCCTGGAGGCAGATGAGGGTTCAAAGCCGGTGTTTTCTTCCTCTGCAAGGCTGTAGAACTTTACCTCCAGTATTCCCTTGGGGGACCAGGACTTTAGGGATCTGGTTGAGGACATTGAATGATCCCTCAAGCAAAGGGATCGAAAGACAGGATGGTGTTTATTTACGATTCAGATTTCAGATAGAAAAGCAGCTCGGCTTGGTTTGGAGTGGTCCCTATTGTTGTCTGTGGCGGTTTGAATGAAAATGGCGCCCATAGGCTCATAAGGAGGGCATTCCGTGAAATGATTAGGGCATGTGACCTTACTGGAGGAACTGGGTCACTGGGGTGGGCTTGGGTTTCAGAAGCTCAAACCAGGTCCAGTGTCACTCTCCCTTCCTGCGGCCTGCCATTCTTGATGTGGAACTCTCAGGTGCTGCTTCTTCTCCAGCACATCTGCCTGCATGCCACCATGCTTCCAGCCACGGTGATAATGGACAGAACCTCTGAACTGTAAGCAAGCCCCAATGAAATGCTTTCCTTTATAAGAGCTGCTGTGGGCATGGTGTCTCTTCACAGCAACAGAAACCCGAACTAAGACATGCTGCGAAGCTCCACAGCAGTGTTACTCTACTCCCAAGGGATCCAGAACACAGGGTCTAGTGCTCTGCAGATCGGGGTCTGATTCCACAGCTCAGCCCCTGTCCCTTCCTGATGTCCTCACTTCTGTCCCTCCTTTTTTTTTTTTTTTTTTTTTTTTTTATTTCAGGACAGGGTTTCTCTGTGTAGCCCTGAATGTCCTGGAACTCACTTTGTAGACCAGGCTGGCCNCCTTAAAATCTGTCAAAAAAATAAAATAAAATCTGTTCTTGGAGCTTTTTTGTTTGTTTGTTTTTTTCTACACAGGGTTTCTCTGTATAGCTCTGGCTTTCCTGGAACTCACTTTGTAGACCAGGCTGGCCTCGAACTCAGAAATCTGCCTGCCTCTGCCTCCCAAGTGCTGGGATTAAAGGTGTGTGCCACCACTGCCTGGCTCTTTCCCTCCTTTTGAAGTCATCCCATCCCATGAACAGCAGCTCCAGCCTTCCAAGGACTCTGGCCCTGGACAGGTCACCTGAGTCTCTAATATCCCGAGCACAATGAGCAGAGGCTATCCACACTGCCTCTGAGACATTACCCACGACCCCACCCCTCCTGCCTCCTCTACCTCCAGCACCCAACAAAGCCACCACTAGAGCCTTTTTAGAAGCTTGTCACTAATGCCTCTGCACCCACCCAAGCTTCCCATAAACTGTTCTCCAACATTTAAAAACAAAACAAACTGCCATTTAAAAACAAGAAAAAATAAACAAACAAACAAAGAAAAACCAGGCTCAAGAGTGAAGGACGTGGGCTGGTGAGATGGCTCAGCGGGTAAGAGCACCAACTGTTCTTCTGAAGGTCTTGAGTTCAAATCCCAGCAACCATATGGTGGCTCACAACCATCCGTAACGAGACCCACACTGGGAAGCTCACAGCCGCTTTAACTGCAGCTCCAGGGAATTCAGCATCCTCTTTTGCCTCTCTCAAGCATCCACATGCCCGTGCACATACATACATGCAAACACATATGTGGCAAGCCGCCGCCGCGTTCCGCCATTACAAGATGGCGCCCGACCCGAAAGGGGAAAGGGAGAGAAAAAAAAACAGCTTGCTAGGTGCATGCGCCATGCTCGGCAATGAGCCAGCACAAAGATGCTAATGAGGTTCGGAAGTAAGCACCAATCACAGGAAGACACGTTCCCCTTAGGGCCATATAAACCAGAGGGTTTTCAGGCTCAGGGTCCTTTCGCTTCAGCAAGCAACAAGAGAATAAACAAGTTGTGGAAGAATCTCTGCTTGTCGTAGTCCTTATATCCTGCAGGCGGGAGTGATGGGCACGACACACATATACACAATAAAGTTTTTAAATCCTTTAAAAATATTTTTAAAAACTAATGATCTGGTGCCGGGGCTAGAACTCATGGCTCAGCACATCCCAGGCAGGTACTCTATCACGGAGATGCATCCCAGCCCCGAAGCTGGCACTGTAACTCACAAGACCTGTCTGTCACTCCTCTGCCCTCACTGTCAGCTGCTTCCCACAACCCATAGAGGAAGAAGCCACGGTCCTCACAGGGCCAAGAGATCCTGGGCATGTCCAATACTAAGCCATGCCCCTTGTGTTCCACCACTAAGCCACACCTCCTCCAGGACTATCCATCACTAAGCTGTGGCTCTCTGATCCTTTGCTCCAATAAGCCACGCCCCTTCTGGGCCTGCTCTCACAAACTGGAACTCTTTCTGGGCCTGCGCATCGTCAAGCCACGCCCCCTCTGGGCATATCCATCACCACTGTCCCCTTCATAGTTCCACCTCTTACCCATCTTATTGCTCTAGTTCAACATCTTGTCACAGGCCAGGCAGACTCCAGCCTGGTGGAGCTTCGGCAGAACGCCATGCCATAGCACTGGTGTCCTTGTTTGTGGGGCGCCCCGGCTGCCAGGCTTTCCCTGTACCCAGTGAAGAGGCGCTCAGCCTGACTCCAGTGCCCTTTCTCCTCCTTCGCTTTATTCTTCTGCCTGAAAACTGTCCCTTTCTAAGACACGCCATATTTACAGGCGCGGCTCTTGCTACCGTCTCTCCCTCTAGAAGAATGTCAGCTCTGTGAAAAAGATGGGTTATTTACATTCCTATTCATGGTGCCTGGTGCCTAGGAAAGGGCCTGGCTTCTGTCTAGGCAACTGGCCCCAGGAAGGGAGGGAGGGAGGAAGGATGATAGTAGGATGGAAGGGTGGGGTGTGGGAGAATGGGTGAATGAGTGGACTGTGGCTGAATGAATAGCAGAAAGGGTTGTGTTTTATAAAAAAGAAAAAGGAGCCAGGAATCTGTTTGGTGGAGGCGCGGTATGGGGTGGAGGAAGGGGGCACCTCTGTGGGTCCATGCTTGAGGAATCCCTTCCCCCTCAGGGACCAGCCACAGGCCACACTAGGGTATAGTATAGAATAGAGTTTATTCAGGGCATGAGGAGGGGAGTTGAAGGGGTAGTAGAAACAGAAAGAGAGAGAGAGAGAGAGGAGTGGAGGAGAGGCCAGCCATGAGCACATTGGGTGGGGGATGGGCAAAGAGAGGAGAGAGAGGGAAGCGGGTAAGAGAGCAAGAGAGTGAGGAGGGGGCAAGCAGCCCCTTTTATAGTGAGTCAGGCGTACTTGGCCATTGCCAGGTAACTGTGGGGCGGAGCTTAGAAGAAATGCTAATGGGAAGAAAGGTATGTGCAGGATGGATGGATGTGTAGATAGGTAGGTGCATGCATCTATGTGTTAGCACATGTATAACTCTGCATTCTATAAGAAATGCATGTGTGAGCTCCCTCTGACCTGAGGGGTTGGGCAGTCTGTCCTTCGAGCTTCCCTATAGAGTCCATGATACTCAGAACTTGACCTGGGCTTCAGGGTCTCTCCACCGTTTTGTGGACAGTCCACAGAAGATGCCCGGTCACCTGCTCACTTGGAAGGTTACCCTCAGATTGCCGGAGACCAGTTGAGGGGTTCGGGGGTAGGGAGGGCAGAAGTGCCTGAGAATTCCTGTCTCCCTGACCATCAATGATGGTGAGTTCTATATTTTGCCCCCGAGGCTGCAGTTGTGACATTTTCAAGGGTGGGAGTTCTTTGTGAAGTTTACCTGGCCCAGGTCAGTCAGGCACAGATTTGGCCACATGCCATCTCCTCGTGTGACCGCTGACCTGTAGGTCTCTTGACCTGCTTGGTTTACCCTTCTGTTTGAAAACCTTCAGATCAGAGTCTGCTCCTGGGGACCCCAGCCTCAAAGCTAACTTTCTAATATCAAGAAAATAAAGTTAGGCCAGGCGTGGTGGCGCATGCCTTTAATCCCAGCACTCGGGAGGCGGAGGCAGGCGAATTTCTGAGTTTGAGGCCAGCCTGGTCTACAGAGTGAGTTCCAGGACAGCCAGGGCTACACAGAGAAACCCTGTCTCGAAAACAAACAAACAAACAACAAAAAAGAAAGAAAGAAAGAAAGAATAAATGAAAGAAAGAAAGAAAGAAAAGAAAAGAAAGAAAAAAAGAAAGAAAGAAAAGAAAGAAAAGAAAATAGGCTTGTTCTAGTTGTGACGAGACACTGACCAAAGTCAGTTAGGGGAGGAAATATTTATGTGACTTTCACTTCCAGGTCACAGTTCATCATTGCAGGAAGTCAAGGCAGGACCATGAAGCAGAAACCTCAGAGGAAGTGAGCTTGCTGGCTCCGTTGAAGACTTCTGCTCAGCTAGCTTTCTTATACTGTCTGGCTTCACCTCCCACCCTCAGTGGCCTGGACCTTTTTACACCGATTAGCAATCAAGACAACCCCTCAGATATGCCTACAGGACAATCTGCTCTGGGCAGTCCCTCCATTGATACTCTGGCTCAGGTGACTATACACTGTGTTACATTATAATTAAAGGACAGAGCCCAAGGTCACATGGTCAAGGGCAGCTCTGGCATTTGGATGTTGTCCTGGCATGGGTGCCAATGCTATTCTCAGCTCTGTATATGCTCCCAATAAGCCAGGACACAATGTGCTTTCCACAGTGACCACGTGTTGAAACCTGGGTGGGTAAGGAGAGATTCCAAAGAGAGGCTGGAGCGCCTGTCTCCAGCCATCACACCATTAAAACAGCAGACCCCTGAAAATTATTGTTTCTCCAGGAATTTCATGCTGGGGAAGAGAAAGGTGTGGCTCTAGCATCAATCAGAGGAATTTGCCTTAAAGAACAGATTTCCACAGATCTGACAGCTTTCCTCCAAGTTGAATTAACATCTCCTTATTTCCTGGCTTTTGTTTAACCTTGTCTTTAAAACTGCTACATGGCTATAGGGAAGGCAGAGAAAACTGGGAGTCTTTTGTCCTCTGGTTTGTTAAAACTGTTGATAAACCCATTTTTCTTTATTAATGTCATGATATTTGTGTATTTGTTTTAGGGGAGATATGCATGCAAACACAATGCCGGCAGAGGCCCAAAGAGGGCACCCATCTCCCAAAGCTGGAATTACAGGTAGTGTGAGCTGCCTGATGGGAGCGTTGCAAACAGAACTGGGGGCCTTTGCAAGACTGGTACGTGCCCAGTTGAGTGCTGAACCCCATCTTGCCAGCCCCTTACCAATGTCTGTTTCATAGTTTCCTTTTGGATGAAGGGAACCTAGGCAGGGGTTATGAACCAGGGTGCACCGGGAATCTTGCTAGTGTACAATGTAGCAGGTATAGGATACAGGATGCTCAGGGTATTCATTGTAGCAAAAGCCTGCTACCTGGGGCAGGTGAGACCAGCATTCATCAGCATGCACAGCTTTTACATCAAAAAGACCGGTGTGCATGCTCACAGCCAACACATTCCCTAAAACTTTACTTTCTCTTTTCAGAATGAAACAATATGGCAGTGCCCCTCTACCCTGTCACTGGGGAATTTGCTATAGAAGGAAGAAAGAAATTATCTGGCCTTCTTTTTAACTGATCTCTCTTGTGTCTATTTAGTAAGATTTATTCTCTCATTTATCACCGCCATCCCTTCAGTCACGTTAAATATGAAATTGATTAGGAAAGATCCCCATCACAGTTTAAAAAAAAAATAATTAGCTGCTACATCATGTTGCCCACAGTGCGACAGAAAGGACTGATTAAATTAGGAATATTAAAACCCCATTAATCTGCACTCAACTTAAGCTCTGCTTGTTCATCTCATAGTGATTCTTATTATGTCTGACACTGAAGGATATTTGCATTACCAGAAGCAGCAAGGTCACCCGCTGAAAGATGTCAGGTCGGTCATTAGTCAAAGGTGGAACAGGTGACCAAGATGAGGCTACCCATATGTCAAGAAGACCTTCCCTCACAAATGTCTTTCCTGAAGTGAAGAACACCCTTGCCTGGATGATCCGAGGTACAGGCACCCCCAGGGTTTGGGCACAATACCTGCTCTCTTTCACCCCCTATGTCTCTCTTGTGATGTTAGGGACTTTAGCATCCTCATCTGAGTCAGTATTCTATGAGCTAGGTTCTCCAGCATCTCTTCCTCCTCAGCGGGTGCTGAGAACCAATCACTAAGGTCTGTGAGTGTTCAGTGCTGCCTGGAGGGTGCTGACACCTACCCAGCCCCCACTACGCTCCCCACATCTTCGACTCTACCTAGTTTTTCAGAAGCCCTGGGAGATCAAGACACAGGAGAGAGAGCTGACCACTCCATCGACAGACTTGGCTGAGATCCCCACAGCTGGTAAATGAGAACCTGCATTCAGTCCCGCAGTGTGCTGACTCCAAAGAAGACAGCCTTGGCTTCTCTCCAGATACCAGATAGCCTGCCAGTACTGATTCCACGGGGTCTCCCCTCCAGAGGACATGGAGGGTAAGGTTGAATCCCTACAGTTGGGAAAACACCCTATTTAGTGTGAGTTAATCATTAAATTCGACAGAGCTAAGGGTCACCCACCGTACGGTGCCAGCCTGGGAGGTGGGGGACTTCCGCCTGACACCTGCAGTCACCAGGGCAGGATGAGGCCTTTTACTGTCTCATTAGACTCTGTCCCATCCTTCCTGCTGCTGAGACCCTTTAATACAGTCCCTCGTGTTCTGCTGACCCCAACCATAAAATTATCCTTGTTGCTACGTCATAACTGTAATTTTGTTATTGTTATGAATCATAATGTAACATTTATTTTTGGAGATAGAGGTTTGTCAAAGGGGTGACGACCTATAGATTGAGAATTGCTGCTCTAGAGCAAGAATCCGGAGGTCGAGGACACAGTTCAGTGGCAGAAATTTGCCTGGGCATTCATTAAGTCCTGGGGTCCAGCCTCGGCATCATGGGGAAAATTAACTTAGCTGTCTGTTTGTTCCTGGTAGGGTTTTACTTTTGTTGTCTTTTGGTCTTGTTTTCATTTTTTGTTTGTTTGAGACAGTGCCTCACTCTGTAGCTGAGGCTAGCCTTGAACTCACAGTGATCCTCCTGCCTCAGTCTCCCTTATGCTGGGCTTACAGGCATGTGCCACCACACCTAGCTTAGCTGCATGTACTATGATTTTTTTTTTTTTCTCTTTCTCACTCTCTGCGCTGTTGGATAAACCCAAATCACACCCAGGAAAAGAAGTTCACATGCTCCCAATAGCCTATTCATGTTGTCCAAGCCAGAGCCCTGTCTGCTGCGTCTGCCTCCTTGGGGTCTGCACTTGGAGTACACAGGCGATAGGAGCCAGTCAAGGAGATGCCCCTCAAGGCAGCTACACGAGGCTGCAGCAAACAGAGAATCTGTGTCTTACTAGGGATGGTTGAACCAGGTGCAGGCAGTGTCATGCCCTCCTGAATGAGGCTAAGGGGGCAATGGTGTCTATGGGTCTTTCCTGAACAAATAAAGCCAGACAAGAGGATCTTGAAGGCCAAAATGACTAATTCAGGGGAAAGAGAGAAATATAAGGTCAAGGATACAGAGGAACCGGGCTCAGCAAACATAGACTATGACCTTTCTCACAGTCACAGCCACTGGGCTCCAAGCTGTGACCCCCCAAGAAGGGTCTCCTGTGACTGTCGACTCTATGGCAGAGCTGGCTGCACACTGTGAGGCCCAGGTGTGCTCAGCTAGAGTCCTGGAAAGGGAAGACACATCCCTTACCTCTGCAAGCTAGGAAGGCTGCCTGTCCCCTAATCCCTGGAAGCGAGCTGCCTGGCACCCAAGGGACCCTCCTTGGAAGGACCAACCTGCATCACCCCCGACGAGAGCGAGCAGTGTGGAGCAGGGACAGTCTCTGCTCTCTGGTTCTTGGAGCCGGCACAGCTCCCCCTTCACCTCTGTGACCTAGCATCCTTCAGCAGAGCCCTGTGGACTTGCTTACCCAGCACCACGCACACATGTATGCTCAGTACAGGACGCTGAGCTATATCCCTGGGAACCAGAGACCCTCAGTGCACCTTCAACTTTACTGACCCTGCTCCTTCGCATAGCTGGTTTATTTAATAACTGACAACTTGGAAGAAGGAGCCTAAGTCCCTCAAGGATAGAAGAACTTGGTCTCCATAAAAGGTTTCTGCATAAGGGCCACAGGCCTGGTTCTTATTACATGGATTCTCTCTCTCTCTCTCTCTCTCTCTCTGCTGATGCTTTCCAGATGTGTTTAAGAGGGACAGACTCTCAGGACATACCCTTGGCTTTGAAACCACTGCTTGTCCCAGATAACCACAGTCACATGCCCGTCACAGGGCCAAAGTGAGTCCAGGAATCAGGAGCCAAGCAGGCTGTGGCCCGGTGCCGTCATTCCTTCCCACAAGGCAGAGACAAGCTCATACATGGAGAGGTTCATGCCCCAACAATGGTTCTAGGCCAAAAGTGCCTGGCTAGATGACGAGGGAGATGAAAAGCAGCCCTGTAGAAAAGGGACATGCTCCAGGTCACCCCTAAGGCTGCCTGGGGCCACCACCAAATCCACAGAGCATGGGACAGATCGGACCAGATGGCTGGGTCCCATCATTTGCAGAGTGCAAGGCACTTTTATGTTAGCCTGTGCTCTCCAGAGCAAGATTCTAAGCAGGTCCAGACCTCAGACTTCTCCAAAAAGCCGGCATTCTTTCTCCCAGGAGTAAGCTCTGCTAAATTCTAAACCATCATCTTTGACACAAACGTGGGGTGGTGTGCAGGGGGTGGGGTAGGGGGCAGAGTGCTGCTAGAGTCACAGAACACGCTCCAGAGAAAAAGTATTTCCTCATGGCTTCTGAACAAGTATGGAGCTGGGGGCAGAAATAACATTTTTCAAGGCAAAGTCTCACTCTGTGGCCCTGGTTGGCCTACAATTCACCATATAGCGCCCCGAATTCATAGAGATCCACCTGCTTCTGCCTCCAGAGGCCACCACCCTGGACCCAGAAATAACTGTCTGATCCTAAAGGCTGTTCACACTGAGACAGCAGGGCAGGTGAGGAGGAAGAACATGCCTGGCCAGCGCCGCCCCTCCCCCATCCTCTGGGAGCACCTCACTCTGTCTTGCTCAGCCAAGGCAGGAGTCCCAAGGTCCCTAAATAAAGGGCAGAGAGAGACACCGTCCTCCAAGCCTCCTAGGAGACCCGGCTGTCCTCAGGCTGGCTAGGTGACCAGAGCATCCTGACAGCAGCTGTCTCCTAGTGATTGTTGTGGGCAGTGAGGGCTCAGGACCACTGGGACTCCTCAGGGAAACCGGTAGAACCTGCCTTTTGGGGTCTTCCCCCATGGCTCCGGGCTTTCAGGCCCACTAGCTGAGGTTGGGTCTGGAACTGTGGCTTTGGGAAATATGGCCCCCTAAAGAGCCTAGGAGGACAGATGGAGCCCAGCTTCATGTCCCTGTACTCGTAGGGGTGCCAGGTAGGCCTGGGCCCTGAGAGCATTCAAATGTCAGTGCCAACTGCCACTGCACACACGTGGACACAGTCGCCCATGCTCCGTGCGTGATTGGTGGGCAGGCCTCTCCAGAGACCTATTGGGGACGTGGAGGGGACTGTCTTATACTTGGTAAGATGAAGGGAAGGTGCAGCCAGGAGTGTCACAGGCAAAGGTCGCCCAGGACTGAAGCAAGCACAATGCAGCGAATCACAGAGGCTCCTGACAGATGGTCGAGTGCCTGAATCCAGCCATGCCTGAAGCCAGCACAAACAATGACTGAAAATCTCTTCATTTGATTTGCTGTTTACAAGGCCTGACAACCAGAAAGGCCTGTGTTTGGCACAGCCTCCGCCTTGTGTTGGAAGCACCAGCCACATTCTCTTCTTCATCTTCTCGGCAAGATCTGGATGGAGCTGGAGCCAAAAAGTCCAGCAGGGCCCCAGTTAAAAAGTCATGATTAATTCTCTCTCCTGCCAGGTCTGAGCTGGACAGAACACCACTGGGGGAAGACAGCGCCAGCCTTTGCCACAAGAGGCACCCTTATGCTTCAGGTTCCTCCGTGTGCCTGAGTTCTCAGAGGTCAACCTCGCCTCAACTTTAGCCAACAGAGTTCTAAATTCTACAGAAATGAGCGACTGAAGACATGGCTCACTATTGAAGAGCGCTGGCTGCTCTTTCAGAGGACCCAGGTTGTTTCTGAGCACTCAACATGGCAGCTCACGAGGTCTTTAACTCCAGAATCTGGAGATCCAACGCCCTCTTCTGGCTTTCTTAGGAACTTCATGCATCTGGTACACAGATGCCACACATGCAAGCAAAACACATACTTTTTTTCTTTCCTTTCCTTTTTCCTTCCTCTTTCTTTCTTTCTTTCTTTCTTTCTTTCTTTCTTTCTTTCTTTCTTTCTTTCTTTCTTTCTTTCTTTCTTTCTTTCTTTCTTTCAAGATTGCTCACTCAAGGGTAAAGTGCTTTGTTGTGCAGCACGTTGAATCTGGTCCTCAGAACTATGTGTTGAGGCACACACTCCTAACCCCAGCCTTGGGGAGGTGGAGACAGTGGGTTACCTGGGATTCACTGGTCAATCTGCCAAGATGAATCAGTGAATTCCAAGTTAAGTGAGAGACTGTGTCTCAAAATACAAGGCAGAGAGATACCGGATGACATCCGTGGGTGGGTGCCCTGTGGCGCACACACACACCAAGAAAGCCCGGGTCAAGAGTATTGTCAGTATAATCCTGGATGATGGAGGCTTGGTGAGGTAAGTCACCGAGAAACCTCACATGGTTTGGGACAAAGCATCCTTCTGGGTGCCCTGAAAAAGGGGCTGGGGGGGGTAACTGGCCTCTTCCCTCAAACCCAGAATGGCAGGTGTTTTCAGATAAAGACGCTGAGTTCTGAAAACTCACGCTTCTTGGGGTTCTGAAGAATCAGTGAAGATTATCCACAGTTAGACATCTGGCTGGTTGCCTGCCTTACGTCAGAGACAAAGCTATGACTTCTTCCGGAACCCGGGTCACTCCCCAAAAGGCCCATAGAACTTGGGAGACTGTGTGGTCCCAAAGACAGCATTTTCTTCATGTAGGCCCTATAAGAACGCTGGCTGGGCAGGGCGGTGGGCGTGGTAGGGAGGTGGGCGGGGAGATGGGCGTGGCGGAGCCATGGGCAGAGCAAGGTCTCTTTGGCATCTTTATCGCTCCCCTTACCCGACAGCATAAATCCACCCCAAGCCAGTGACATTTGCACAGCTCGTTTCCTCGGGTCTCCGTAATCCCTTCAGAATATTAAGGCTGCGTTCCTTTATCTTTGGTTACATTAACTTCAATTTTCCTTATGAGTAAGTATTTGGCTAAAAATTAATATAGTGAAGTTGAAAAGAATCTTAGGATAGGAAAAAGACTAATTTCATCTCGGGCTGCTCAGATCCCCGAGTACACCGGGGTTAATGTAATTAACTTACAATTTGAGCCTGGGTTGTGTACATACACCAAATCTCCCCACTGGAAACCAGATTAGATTTTATTGCTCCATATATCCTGCTTATCTACGCTGCGCCTCCAATATACTTCCCTCGATGACTTCGAGGCTCCGCTCCACAATGAAAATGCAGAACCATCTGGTCCTGAGCCCGCGCCGTTTATTTAAAGATTTAATTAAATACTGTAAATGGAAAGCTTCCCTGAATTAACATTTTAAATGTGACTTATTGCAGGTTTGATATTGTCTTAATGCCAGCCTGGGAAACTCCACCGCAAGTTGTTGACGTTCAAATTGAATTCATTTGGGTGGCTCCGGGGGGACCCATTAATTAATCTAAACAACTAATGGGGATTGGTTCTGACTTTTGATGAAGATTATTTACTGAGACAATTTGCGATGAATAAAGAGTCACAGTAGGCAAATGCTTAATTGAATTCAAAAAAGTCTCATTGTGCTTTAATATCAGGGATGCGGGCGTGTGAGTAAGCTTTGAAATGCAGGAGCAGGGCGAGAGCCTCACTCTCTTACCCCAGCTAATAACAGAGCGAATGGGTAATTACATCCGCCGGGTAACGTGCTCCTCCATAGGACAACAGGTCTGCCTGGCTAATCACTTCCCGGGGAAGAAGAGTCTGAACGCACAAATGAAGACAAGATCCTGCCCTTCATCCGACGGCTAGGTCCCAGAAGTCCCAGGAAGCCGAGCAGCAGTAGCTGTGGCCGCCACAGCCTCAGCAGCCATCCTCTCCCCGCCCCTCCTCCACCCTTCAGGGCCCGCCCACCTGGGGAAGCGCCTCTCCTCCCGCCCCAGCTCCCTCCCGGGCACGCTGCTGTCAAACTCTCCAGGAGCTCTGATGAAATTCCACCGGGATTAAGCCAGAATGAACTTTCCAGTCTATCTATCTTCTCATTTCGTCTTCTGGGTCAGCAGCTCGGGTCAGAACTCTGGAGGAAATGGAAGTTTCTAGAAGAAGCACGCATAACCAGCCGGTGGCTTGTGCCTGCATGCAGCACAACACAAAATTGTGAACTTACCCAAAATATGAGAAAGATGGTTTTTGAAAAAAAAATTTTTTTTTTTGTAACTCCATTGCATAGTTCTCAGCGTGAACTTTGTATGTCTTGACCGTGTCAAAAGGCCGTCCATGCTTGGCACAGGGGAAAAAAAAAATCTCTTCACAGAACCAGCATGGTCCAGGCAAAAGTCTACCCCACTATGGCATCCTGGCCTCTGAATCCTGTCCTCCTGCAGGTCCAGAGAAGTCCTTGCCTCATGTGGTAGCCTCAGACTGGAGACTCCCCATGCCTCTCCACACTCCTGCCTGAGGTAGCTGCTCCTTCCTGGCCACCAGTCTGCAGACTGCTAGATTCCCAGTGACTCCAGTGCTCGCCGTGGTAAAACACTAAGACAGCCTAGAGACAGGAGGAAAGGTGTATGTGTGGCTGCCGGTTTCAGAGAGTTAGGTCAGCCGCAGAAATGGCAACTGGAGCGGGAACCTGAGGGCTCACACCTCCATCAAGATGCAAAGACAACCACACTAAAATAAATGGTCCAAAGTTCTTAAGACTCCATCCCTGGTGACACCCCTCCTCCAGCAAGACCTCACCTCCTAATCCTCCCCTTAATAGCTACCAACTGGGGAGGGATGTGCAAACAGGTGAGCCTTTGGGGAGCCATTCTTATTCAAACCACCACAGCTGGGTTGTGTTTTCTGTGAGAGGAACAGCTCTGTCCTGATTGTTCCTCTCTCCCTTTCCACTTCTCTGCTTTCTACCTCTGCCTCCTGTTTCTCTGTATCGCTGTCTTCTCTAGCAGTGTGTCTTTTTCTGTGTTTCTCTGTATCTGTCTTCTCTAACAGTGTGTCTTTTTCTGTGTGTTTCTCTGTCTCTCTGTCTCTCTCTTCTCCATTACACTAATCTGTGTCCATTCTCTCTCCACCCCCCCCCACTTCTGTCACACCACAGTTGGACATGACTGGAGAAAGGACACACACTGGGGACACTTGCTGTTCCATAAGGGTGCACACCATCTGAACCCCTAAATATTGCTCATGTAAGGCAGTAATTTGCCCAGTGTGATGATTAACATTGTCAGCCTGGCAGGATATAAGGTCACCAGGGAATTAACCCTCTAGGCATATCAGTGAGGGAGTTTCTAGACTGGCTTAACTGACATAAAAGGCTCACCCTGGATATAGGTGCCACCTTGCCAAGGGGTGTGGTCCTGGACTGAATAAAAGTGGGAAGGGCACCAGCCTCCATCTGTCTCTTCTTCCTGCGGATAGTTGGATGGATACCATGTAACCAGCCACCTCACACCCTGCCAGCTTAACTTCCTCACCATGATGGACTGTATCCATTCCAGCTGTGAGCTGAAATAAACGCTGCCTCCCTCAAGTTCCTTCTTGTCAGGCACTGTGTCACAGCGACAGTGAAGTAAGTATCTGTCCCTGTGATTAGTCTGAAGGGCTCTCTGTGGTATTTACAGAAGGGCTAAAGCCCAAGAGAGCCACCAGGACGAGGGCAAGTGTACATGGGAGCCAGCCCAACGCTGTTGAGTTAAAGCCAGAGATGCCTTCTCCCTGCAGCTCCTCCAACAACCATGCCCCCAGAGAGGCTCCTGATGCCCCCCCCCCATGCTCACGCGCAGATGACTGGATGTGTGTTTTTTGCTTCTTTATTTTTTTTACACACTTAGGGTTTTGCCATGTTCACAGTTTCTGCACTTGTTTTTCTCACTCCGTAATGAATCTTGGAAACTTCATTTAGTCGTAGGCATGTTCCAGCGGACCCAAGAAGTTAGTGAGCTTCGGACCTTATTCAGTTTGTTTGCTTTGATACAGAGTCTCCTGAAGTGGAAACTTCTAGTTTCTTTGAAAAGTTAGTTATGTCAAATGATGCTTTGCTGAGGCACACAGGCGAAAGGTACTAAAGGTGTCCTTTCCTACGAGAAAGGACACTCCATGAAGGAGTATACATATGACCCCACAGACCACAGGAAACGAGCACTGAGGACTGATTTGGTTTGCTCTGCATTGCTATTCTTCAGCGATGCTGCCACTGAGAGAAGCTCGCTTAAGAACTACTGTGAGGTTCCTCCACAGCCTCACCTCAGGCTGGTTGGTGAGCCTAAATTCCTTCAGGATTGAACTATCGCTGCTGGCTTGTGCCTGGTGTTTGCCTGCCAAAGCTACCAGTTCGGGTGTGCTGTCAGCCTGCCTAGAGAACTTTTTTGCTTCAGTTCAAGGATTCCCTCTCTACCCTGTTTGTCCTGGCTGATATTATGTCAACTTGACACAAGCAGGCTGAGGGGGCTGGAGAGATAGCTCAGTGGTTGGGAACACTGACTGCTCTTCTGAAGGTCCTGAGTTCAAATCCCAGCAACCACATGGTGGCTCACAACCATCTGTAATGAGATCTGATGCCCTCTTCTGGGGTGCCTGAAGACAACTAGTGTACTTACATATAATAAGTAAATAAAAAATAAAAACCATTAAAAGAAAGAAAGAAAAAG
>NC_034603.1:84538184-84563211 GCF_900095145.1 Mus pahari | reverse complement strand
AAGAAAGAAAGAAAGAAAGAAAGAAAGAAAGAAAGAAAGAAAGAAAGAAAGAAAGAAAGAAAGAAAGAAAGAAAGAAGGCTGAGTAAGCAATGGGAGCAAGCCAGTAAGCAGCATCCCTCCATGGCCTCTGCATCAGCTCCTGCCTCCAAGTTCCTGCCCTGCGTGAGTTTCTTTCCTGACTCCCTTTGGTGATAGACAGTGATGTGGAAGTGTAAGCTGAATAAACCCTTTCCTCCCTACATTTCTTTGGTCATGGTGTTTCATCGCAGCAACAGTAACCCTAAGATACCATTCATTCCTTTCTATGCTATGAGCTGGTCACTTTGCCTGCCTACCTGCCTTTTTAAATTTTTATTTGTTTGTTTGCTTGTTTGTCTTTTATACAGGGTATCTGGCCCAGGGTTCTAGAGGAGAGGTCTCACCAGAACCAATGCCAGCTACAGCATCTGTCAAGGTTCAGCGCGAAGGGCTGTGCTACCCAGAGGGCTTCACTTGCTGCTCTTGCAGAGGACCCAAGCTGGGTTCCCGGAACCACATCGGGTGGCTCACAACCACCTATAACTCCAGGGCCAGGGAATCAGACACCTTCTTCTTGCCTCTGTGGAAAGCTGCATGCTTGTATGTTGCAGGATTTTCCCTGTCCAATCACATTAGGGCAGTGGGAAGCCTGTGATTGGACAGGAAAAGGGAGGCGGAGCTAGGAGTTGGGGAGGGGGCTAGGAATGGGGCAGGGGAGAGAGCCGTGGCAGGAGGAGGAGGAAGGAGAAGAAGCCAACATGAAAGCAGATGGACAGGAGGAAGATCTTGATCCCACGTGGTTTTAAAGAGCCACAAGTAGCTAAGATTTTCATAAGGTTAGAAAAATTGGGGTAAAGCTTTTATCGTTGTCAATTGGCTCTGAAATTATTGTATTGACATCTTGTAAATTGTGATCTTATTGTTATATAAACCTGATTGGATAATTAAGCTTCAAGAGTCATGTTTCTACCGGGTAATTAGGTATTGAGATGGCTAATGGTGGGGTGTGTGGGGCCATGTGTGGAAGCCAGAGGAACTCCGGGGCCCTGTCCTAGAGATGGCCCGGTGGGAGTCTTGTGGCCTCTGGGGGCCAGAAAGTTGGCAGGCCGAGAGATCGAGTGAGATCACCTGGTGTGGAGTCTGGCTCCAGAGAGTTGGCAGTGGCAGCGGGAGCTCAGGAGCAGGGCCTGGCCCCGCGGAGAGTTGGAGGGTTGGTTTTTTAATATTTACCGCAACACATGTACACACAGACATACATGTAAATAAAACATAAAAAATAAAATCTTGGAGCTGGAGAGATGGTTCAGCGGTTGACTGTTCTTCCAGAGGTCCTGAGTTCAGTTCCCAGCAATAACATGGTGACTCACAACCATCTGTAATGAGATCTGATGCCCTCTTCTGGTGTGTCTGAAGACAGCTACAGTGTACTCATATACACAAAATAAATAAATAAATCTAAAGAAACAAACAAACAAAAACCCACAATAAAATCTTTACTTAAGAAGAAAGGGTAGTCAGCAAAGGAAAATGAACTGGTGCATGTGTCATTGGAACCACCAGGTGATGTCATGACATTGCACAAGTGTGTGGACCCAAATTAGAGGGAAAGAAACACTGTCTCCCGGGACTCCACACCGGCCCTGCTTCTCTCCATGGCACCAGGAAGGACACTGCCTGCAGGTCCCCCAAAGCAAAAGGCAGTTCTCGGAGCAGCTTTGATTGGCTCGGGTAGTCAGAACCCTAGCCCAGCCCAGCCCAGCCCAGCCCAGCCCAGTCCGCCGGCTCCTCTGACAGCTCCAGCTCAATTAATTCCCAGCTCCTGCTCCACCCCCCTCCCAGCCCACGATGCCAAATGCTGCCAGCTGTCCTGGGGCAGGAGGGGCGTTTGGTTTGTTATCCCTGAATGCCACGGCAGAAGCTAACTTCAGTCTCCGCTGGCTGACTTCTCATCCTTGCTTTGGCTCCAGTGCCAGGCATCAAAGACAAAGGGGCTCGCCCTGCCTGGCTGGCTCCAAGTGCAGGGCTTCCATTGGTACAGAAATCACAAGCTGCCACTTGCACCGCCTGAGAAAGACATGGAAAATGATTTATTCACACGCAAAATGTTTCACTGGGATGCAGCCACTAAAGGGAAATAGACATATACGATGGGAGGTATTTAAGGAAGAGAATTCCAGTGTGAGCCAGGAGTGGGGGGGGGGGGACGGGGAACAAGATACAATGTGATTTCAAGTTTATAAAAATAAACAAGAAGGATAAAAAGGCAGAAAAGAGAACATCTTTCATTTCCAGGCAGGGAAAGATAAGCACAGATAATGAGTTTGCTCTTCTAGGCTTTTCTATAGTTTCTGGTGTTTTTTTTTTTTTCCCTCTATACACATAGATATTCCTTGAGTAATGTGCAATTAAATGTTTGTTTTATAAACAAAGCATAGGGGCTGGAGAGATGACTCAGTGGTTAAGAGCACTGACTGCTCTTCCTGGGGAGCTGGTTCAGGTCCCAGCACCCATCTCAGGTGGCTGACAAGGCTTTGTAACTCCAGTTCCAAGGAGCCTGGTGTCCTCTTTTGACCTCCCTGGAGCCAGGCACGTGTGTGGTGCCCATGCATACAAACAGGCAAGCAAAACACCCACAGATAAAACATAAATCTTTAAAGGTGGAGGATGCTTTGATGGCACAGGTCCGTCCGTCCCTACCACACAGCAAGTGTGTACCACGATAGGCAAGTATATTCTGTTCCACCCACTATAACACCTAGGGAGTCTTCCAGAACCCACTGGGCCCTGTAAGATGCTTCCAGACCCAGGTGAATGTGTTAGATCTGACATCAGAGCTCAGTAGACAAGGGGGGGAAGCTTGTCTGATTGTCCCCATCCTTACCTGTCTCAGATGGAATGTCTGGGCGGGGTAAACAGAATAGGGAAAACTGAACACCCAAAAGGAAAGGACTCATGTGCACACCTATCCCCAGCCTCATCACGGTACCAAGCACCCTAATATCCCCTGTGCTTCCCTTGCCTCCCCACCCAGAACATGCCAGGGCTAGGCAGGTGTGTAGCAGGCAAAGGATGGGCAGAGGCTGGGAGGAGCATTTGAAAGCTGCATCCCCAGCTGTGTTAACTTCCTGCGCACCCACAACTCTAAGACAGAGATCTGACAGCATAGGGTAACAAGACGCTGAGAGTCCGGGCAGTGTGATTCCCTATGTGCCCAGCACCATCATCTTCCCTCAGGCACCTCACTGAAACTCAGGTCCAAACCCAGCTCCAACTTCTGACCCACGGTGTGTAGCAGGCACCTGATTTTTCACTGCCACCAAGTCCCCATGCAATTGCCAGTTGGGTACCCTGCTTACTATGGGAGAGGACATAGGCCCAGAGCCAGAAAGCCACCAGCTTTACCTGCAGCTGGAGCTGGGCAAGGAGTTGACCAGGTTAAACAGCTCAGGTTTCCCCTCCCCGACTCCCACCGGGCTATCTGAGTCACGGGTGGAGGAGAAGGAGTAGGGGGGGGGGTTCCCTTCATCGCCCTGGCTTTTGTTTCTCAGGGATGCTGGTGCCCAAGGATGATGGTTCCCTTCCTGGCGCCTCCCCCTTCTAGAGTTCATCCGCATTCCTCTTGCTTACAAACACCTGGAGCGTCAGCAAATACGCTGAGGTCTAGAAGTGGGGGAGTTTATCACAGTTAAGTCGGTGGCGGGGGTGGGGGGGAGGGGAATGTGTGGAGGGGGAGGCAGCAGGGATCAGCAAAGATTAGTGAATTATTCACACCTCTCCATCAGGACGCTGCCTCCCCTTCTACTCCAGAGCACGTATCAACACCCTTCTATTTTGCCGTCCATTTTGAAAGGCGGCAAGGGAGGGGGAATAGCATAATGTTTAATTAAGAAATTAAGCCACTCCTTTCCTAAATATTCAATTCAAGAAGGGGGGGAGGGGAGAGGCCAGCCAGCCCAAGAAAATGGTTTTTATCACCAGGAGAGAAAAAAAAAAAATCCGATGCCCAAAATAGCCCCATGGTTGCCCTAGCAACTAGCATATGCTCCCCCTCCCCCTCCCGTCCGCCTTTGCATACGGCTGCATATTTCTATCATCTCCCTTGCAGGCACAGTTCATAAACACGGCGGCATAATAAAGAACGTTATCGCCGATGACTTACGGCCCAGCTGCGCCCAGCCAGATAGCAAGTGGCGAGCCAATACAATTTCATGCAGCGAGGGCCACAGATAGGTGGGGTGCCCTTCAAGCGCGATGCTACTTCTGTGAGTCAATCCAGATTCGGAAATAAAGTGGGACTCGCCCTCTTCCCCATCCGCCAGAGACAAAGCAGGCCTGGCTGATGCCCGGGAGTCTCATTAGGGCCGGAACAAGCTCGCCCTGAGCCCTGGATTAGCCTGCCAGACTTCTGAGCAACGCTCTGCCTGTGCCTCCCGCCTCTGCCTTGTCAAAGGGCCCAGCCTGGGATGGATGAGGGTCTGTTTGAATTAATTATCCTCTCTTCAGGAGGATTACTGTGCGCGCGGGGGCGGGGGGGGGGTGTCCCATGGCTATGGTGGGGGTTGGAGCAGACTCCACACACCCAGCCAGGATCCTCGGGGGCTGGGGGAGGGTGTTAATCGTGGGGTCTCTCTGCTTTCTTCAAGGGCTAATGCAAGGGCCCTTCATAGCCACTATGTCCAGGGAGATTTCTCTGAATTAGGGACAGTTTGTTTCCTTGGCTTGAAACCCTCTTCATAAAACAGCTTCTCTGTTCTTAGGTCTAGGCCAGGCCAGAGGTTCGGTTTACCCCTAAATAAACAAAGCAGAGGTCTTGCACGGTGGAGGATCCCGTTCACAAGAGGAAAGGGTCCAGGCTGCAGGGCTCTGGGGGCTAATGGACAAGAACAGAAGGGAGGGTCAAGGGCAATTTTAGTCCTTGCAGGAGCCTGCTGAACTAACCAGCCACCTCCAGCCACCCCCCACCCTTCCACCCATCCCCCACCCGCTTGCAGCACAGAATACCTACACAGAGAGATCAGTTCATCTCACCGGGCCCTGGCCATCCCCTAGAGTTCCCGCCAAGCCACTCCCTAGCCAAGTTAGACAACTGGAGTAAGTGTTGGCTGGGACAGCTGGACCCCACGTAAATCAGGGAGGCAGGTTTGGTCAGCACTCCCTCCTGGGCCTGGGTACCACTGAGCCCAGACACGGGCAGGATGCAGTAGCTGAGTCCTCAGGACCAGGCCACAGTGGAATGAAGCCAGTCAGGGAGCTCTGGGTGAGCGGGGGGGGGGGGGGGGGGNGTGTGTCAGGAGAGTTAGTGGGGAAGAGCCCTGGAAGACGCAAGCAGGACCCTAGCAGACAGGCAGCCTTGCTAGGCCCCAGGCAAAGCCAACTAAGGACCTGTACCCGGAGCACCTGCTAAGGGAAGAACCAGTTGGGTCACAGAGGGGAAGCCCATGAGCCTCCCCTGCACAAGGCCTCCTAGAGTGTCCTGTGATCTGGCTGCCAGGTCAGCAATACTTATACCTCTTCTGCCTCTGGGTGACAGGACCTGGACAGTTGAATGACAATGGGTGTCAGAGGGGAAGACATGGAGGCCTGGTTTTTGGGCTGCCCCAAGGTGACTGGGAGTGGGGCTGTGGGTGGAGATGTTCTCCCACCTCTACTGCTGAGCTATAGAAAGCAAGAAGAGAAAGCTACCCGTCTTTATCCTTCACCCCGGTTCTCCCTCTCGGAGCCCTTCCCCAGGTCCTATGGAGTTTCAGATATGCACATATGTCAGATATGCACATGTCTGTATAGAGGGAAAAACAGCATGGTATTAAAAATGACCATTTTAGCCAGGCACCCGGAAGGCAGAGGCAGGCAGGTTTCCAAGAGTTCCAGGCCAGCCAAGAGTACGCAGCAAGTCCCTAACAAACAAACAAAAAACACAACCAAAAAAACCCAAAAAACAAACAAACAAAAAAAAAAAAAACAAAAAAAACCATTGAAAATAGCAATTCAATGCTATTTAGCTCAATCACAATGTTGGGCAACCAGCATCTATCTCTATCTTGTTCTAGATTTTTCTTTTCTTGGTGCTGGGGACTGAACTCTGGGCCTTTGCTACACAAGGCAAGATCTTCTACCACAAAACTACCCTCCCAGTCCTCTAAACCTTCTTCATGCCCATAAAAGGAAACAGCTAGAGTTTGGGTGCTGTGTCCTGCAGAGGCCCGTGTGGACTCTCTGTGGATTCGAGCCTTGTGGGGTCACTGCGTCACAGAGCTTTCTATTTCCTGATGAGGAAGGCTCATGGCTTTTAGGCCTCTGTTGGGGATGCCAGGGAGAATTGTGGGAGCCCTGTGGCAGAACAAACCGCTTGTCTTGTAAAACTCTGGCGAGCCTTAGCTTACCGGGGACTCCCCGAGTGAATGACACAGAGCCAGGAATCGATGCAAAGAGCAAGAGGAATTTATTGTTCCAACATGTTGGGGTCACCCTGCACATAGCTCGCTGGATGGAATAGCCTGTCCATCCAGCCAGCCTTTATACAGTTCTCCAGGCAGCAGCCATTAGGCACAACATGATTGGCAGAACCATGTGACTTTTAAACTGGTCTATAGGGATGAGGTAGGTGGCCAAATGTATCCACCTCTACCCTCAGGTGGCTGGTGGTCAGTCCCTCCTCCCTGTGGTCTGAGGAATGTAATTAGCCCCTCCCTTCCATAGTGGAGGGGTGACTATGTTCTTTATCATCTTTCGCTTCCAGGAGGGAGGGGTCCGGTGGAATTTTCTAAAGTTCCTGAGCTGACCTCTTCAGTCTCACAGCGGGAAACACAGGAGGAAGACGGTCCTACGACCCACAGTCCTTTGGGGGTACACCCTTCATGATCTTTGGAAATTTCCAGCTTTTCCTCCACTCTGCTTTATGCAAGAAGAGACGGGCACCAAGGATGGAAGGGTTTGCAGACACACTCAGCTTCGGGGAAGAGGGACTCCAAGGCACCTCACCCTCGCCTGTCCCCTCCTGTGTGAAAGGACAGGGCTCAGTGCGGCACACCTGCAACACAGCACTGGGGACCAGAGACAGGAGGATGGCTGTGAATTTGATGCCAGTTTGGGCTATAAGTGAATACTAGTCTAGTGTGAGCTGCATAGTAAGACCCTGTCTCCACACAAAACACTATCGAAGAAGAAAATTCAGCAGGGAGGGGCAGCCTTGTTTTCGTCCCATGGCAAAGGAGGTTTGTGACTCCTGCTCTCATTCAGAACAAAGCAGAACTAGACCTTGCGTTCTGCAGACAGTGCAGGTCTGTAGGATAGAAAATTCACAATTATTTCCTCTGTCTCTGGAAACCTTCACCCCCCACCTCCCCACTTCATAATGCTTACAGGCCTCAACACTCAGGACTCAGAATCTATGGGACCATATGTGGAGGCTCCCTGCCGAGAAATGACACTGAGACCCCGCCGAGAAATGACACTGACTTTGCCCTCTCTGTCCCCATGTCATCTCAAGCCAGAGACCTGCTTCTTCTCTGTCACTCTCCAAGGTGCAGAGCATCCCAGCAGCTCCCAACTCCCACCAGTAGCTGAGCCTCCAGGCCAGCCTTTGTGCCTGTCATCTCTTAACTGCTGAGCCATCTCTCCAGCCCTCACTTTCTCCTTTTTATGCAGTTCTGTTCTCTAGCCCATGGGATGCTGTCACTCATGCTCAGAACAGGGGAGCGGAGAGGAGGTCTCCCGACTTCGACTAAGCCAATCTAGAGATTTCCTCACAGACATGCCCAGAGTTTTGTTTCCCAGGCGTTTCTGAGAGACCAGATCCTGGCTTCAGACTCCATCTCAGAGAACCTGACCTAAGGCTCTCTAAGGAACTCGAATCAACTAACAAGCCAGCACCTAGCACCAGTTTCCGGTTACTCAGCAACAAACCTGCACCTCCAAGTTACAAGCCTGCCCCTGACACCTCACTTCCTAACAACCGCTATTCAGGAGGAAAGCGGAAGTTAATGGTTTGGCTCCCAGCACCAGCCAGTTATGTTAAAGGGAAACAAAATACATGACACCCCCATTCAGAGATTTTGGTTTAGGTGATGCCAGGTTGAACCCAGGACTTGCACGTGCTAGGAAGGACTCTACCAAACCGAGCAACAGCCCAGCCCCGAGCAGATGAGAAGACCCTGAGGAAATGCCTACGTGGACCCCAGCCCTACAGAACAGGGCCACCTACGACAGCGGCCGGACAGAGCTGCTGAGGACAAAGAGACGGAATCTTGTCCCGGCCAGTGAAGCACAGAGGAGCAACAGATGCTGGGGGTGAGAAAATAAGACCCTCATGAGGTCCCAGCTGAGATGCAGGACATGCCGGGGTCCTGACCCTGAAGTGAGATCAGGAGCGGCTATGGAAAGCACCAGCTGGGTGGTCATAAGAGCCCCATCTTACCCGGGCAGAGGTCACCCGTGCCACATGAGGGCCCGATGTCTCAAGGGAATTGGAAGGCAGATGAAGGTGTGGCATCCACGGGGCTACGGAGAGCATCTAGACCGACCGACCACGAGCCTAAAAGCAAAGGCAAGGAGAGTCTCACACTCCTCAGCAATGCAGCCGAAGGGAGCTAGGAACGGAGGTGTGCTGAGGGATGCAGGGCGCTCCGAGCGGGCGGCGGTGATTGAATGAGGTGCTCCCACAGGATCAGGCATTCGCACACTCGGTCCCTAGATGGTGGTGCCCGTGGGTCGGGAGGTTTAGGAGGTGCGACCTTGCCGAAGAAAGTGTCCCTGGAGGCAGGCTTTAAGAGCGGACAGCCTCACACCATTTCCAGTTTCTTCCCACTGCTTCTGGTGTGAGGCGCCATCGCTCAGCTTCCTGCTCCCGCCACTGTGCCTGCCTGCTGCCATGTTTCCAGCCATAAGGACTCCCTGTGGAACCGCAAGCCCAAATAACACTTTCTTCCGTAACTCGCTTTTGGCTGGGGTGTTTTATCACCGCAATGGAAAACTAGCTAATCCAGGTGGGAACAAAGAGTGACAGAGAAAAAGAGGCCACCACAGGCCTGGGAGGCCTCAGAGCTAGGGCGGGGGACAGCCTTGCCTCCCGGTTCTCTTGGTGCGTATCAGGGTGGAGGAGGGGAGCTGAAGGGTCCTTGGAGGGTAACATTAGCTCTCTCCCAGAAGGAAATCTCTCTGTGACATGACTCTCTGTGACTCTGACAAGTGAGCCCCAGAATGTCTGTGCTGATCCTGGGCCAGGCCACCTCTTCAGAGTCACCTTCTTCACAGGACCTCAAGCTCAAGCTACCGGGCCTGGAGTATCTGTTGGTACCCTCTTCTGCCTGCTCCTGATCCGTTTGTTTTTAAGTTTCACCTATGGGTGGGGCTGGAGAGACGGCTCATCTGTTAAGAGCACTGTCTGCTCTTTCAAAGGTCCTGAGTTCAATTCCCAGCAAGCACATGGTGGCTCACAACCATCTGTCATGAGATCTGGGGCCCTCTACTGGCCTGCAGGCACACATGCAGGCAGAATACTATGAATAAATGAATGAACAAATAAATAAATAGATAGATAGATAAATAAATATATAAATATATAAAGATTTACTCATTTTGTGTAAATGAGTGTTTTACTTGCATAAATATGTCTATACCTGGCATATGCTTGGTTTTGTGGATGCCAAAAGAAGGTACTGGAGCCCCTATAACTGAGTTATCGACAGTTGTGAGCCACAACTTGAAATCACATCCTCTACAAGAACAAGTATTCTTAACCGATTAATCATCTCTCCAGGCTTGTTCTTCCTTCCTTTCTTCCTTCTTTCCTTCCTTCCTTTTTTCTTTTCTTTTTGACACAGGGTCTCATATATTCAAAGCTGGCCTTGAACTCACTATATACCCAACAATGACCTTGAACTATTAACCCTCTTGTCTTCATCTCCTAAATTCTGGAATTTAGATGCAGCATGCTTCTGCGCCACCTCTGAGGGACTTCTTAGAAACACAGGTGCCCAGACCTTCTCTCCCACTTCTCAACTTCAGTCCCCAGTTGAGACTGAGGGTCTGCCTGGGTCAGCAAGGCAGTCTCAGAGCTATACTGGGAAGCGTGAAGTCAGGCCATCGAGCTCCATGCATCAGATCCCAGAAAGACACCTAGCTGGATGCTACACAGAGGGACGTGTGTCTTAGGTGTCCCCAAGGAGCCAGGGTCTCCCAGACACCCAATCACCACCAGTTACCAGCGTCATCCTCGGGAGGATACACGGCATGGTTCTGTTCAGATGCGTCACTAGGAGCTGTGTGCCAACCCTGGGAATGAACAGTTGTTAAATCCCATACCCACTCTCGAGAGGAAAGGCACTGTTCACCCGCTGAGACTCCGTAAATCTAGATATGTTTTACGAATCTCACTTACATTTCTGCCCTGACTTGTACATAAAACTTGTAGAGATTTACACAGCCAGCCGCACGTCACCCCTTCCCAAACGGCTCTACGTCTTGGTGACCTTTCAGAAGCCAACAGCGGCTTTCCTGTTGTTACCTGTAATTGGAAAAGCATCAGAGATAAGAAAATTTATGGTAATAATGATCTACCTGAGCAGGGCTGTAAAGAATGTCGGGCTGGGTATCTGCGGGGCGGAGGGAGGCATGCACTTGTTTATCTCCATCCTCCAGGGCCCGCCTCAACCACTCCTCTTACCGGGTCCCCAGGCTGCTGCTCGCACACAGCTGATCCGGGACCTGGATGTTTCAGGCTTCTTCTAGGTCTGAGAGCAGCTTAATTCTCTGTGAATGAAGGTCAAGGTCTCCCCGCACCCACCCGAGGCCCTTCCACTTGTACATTGATTAACAGTCAGTGGACCTAAAGATAGAAGGAGGTTGCAGAGAGAGATCAGAGCACGGTGAGGGAGCGCTTCCTTAACATGAGTGAGATTTTAAAGATCTGTGTGCGGAACAGTACACTTTGTGTTTCATTAGCAGGTGTCTGTTGCATGGAATGATGGGATTTGTAATGGCATCTCTAGATGTGTGTGTCAGGTACAGAGCTCAGCTACCCCATCACCCTCTCTTGTCCCCTCCTGTCTCCTGTTGGTGTCCTTCCTCTTCTCAGTCAAATCATCCCTCTTCTGTTTTCAACATATGCACTCACAAACACACACACTCCCATGTGTGTGCACACACAAGCACACTCTCACACATGTGTGCATGCATGAGCACACTCTCACACATCTGTGCACACATGAGCACTCACACACACACACATTCACAGGTGCATGCACATACAAGCACACTCTCGCATGCACATTCACATCTGTGCACACGAATACTCTCACACACATACAACCAACCATATTCCCACATGTATGTGCAGTCTCATATACAAACATACAGCACACACTTTCACATGCGTATGCACACATGAGAACTCCGTCTCACTCTCTTACACACACACACACACACACACACACACACACGCACACACACACTTTCCAAACCTAAACTCCCCTTCCAAGAGGACATACATTCGTCTTTCTGAGTCTGGCTTACTTCATCATGTGAATGTCTCTAGTTTCATCTACTTTCTTGCAAATGACATAATTTCTCTCTTCTTACGGCTGAATGAAATTCCACTGTCTAAACCTCATCTCTACCCATTCGTCAGATGATGGGCATCTGGGCCAATTCATTAACTTGGCTCTTGTGAATGAAGGCAGTAAACACACTGACAGGCATCCCGGTATTGACTCTCTGTTGGTGGGAATGTACACTTGGCACCTGCAGTCACTATGGAAACCAGGATGGGGAGGCCCTCAAAAACTAACAGTAGCAGCACCACCCTATGATCCAGCTGTACCCTGCCTGGGTACATGAGCATTTATTAGGCACCTTTGATATACCTGTAAGTCTTAACTCCGGAGCTCAGTCATCCAAGTCTTGGCTTGCCCGCAAACAGTGGGCAGAGGAAGTAGAACCCAAACCGCGCGCGCCGGACTTCCCGAGGTGCGAGGCGTCCAGGGTGTCACTGTCTGGAGCCTCCATGTCATTCCTCTGGGCCTCCCGTTGTCCTAGAAGAGCCCTTAACTGCAGACAGTGCTCGGGTAGTGGAGGGAAGGGACATTTGAGACCAAGCTGCCGCCAGCCAGCGGGGACAGGAGGAAAGAGATGGCTCACAGCTGAACCCCAGATCCTTCCCTCTGAGGATGCATGGAATATGAAGGTGACTCTTAATGAGCTGACTCAGCAGCCCAGAGTTGGGGAGCCACAGGCTTCCCATGAACCATCAGCAGCACAAAAGGAACTTGTGAGTGATCTGAGGAGCGGGAGGGGCAGAGACCTGGGCTCTGCTTGGCCCTCCATTCTTGATACACTCACATGCTCCTCCTAGGACTCGGCGATGAGAAAGTCATTTCCTATCTCGAGACCTGCTGAGCTTTTTAGGAATGCCCTCTGGCTCTCTTAGAACCCCATGCACATCTGAAGCAGCCACTGTCTGCGAGAGGGATCTTCGGCCAGTGTGGCTGTGGAGAAGAAGGCACAGCCTGGGCAGGGCAGGGTGGATTCCAGCCGCCCCCCACCCCCAGCCTCGCCTCTCATAATTACCTTGACATTGAGAGGACCATTTAACCCTTTAGAGCCTTAGTTTCCTCATGTGTCAACAAAAGAACAGAAGAAACCCTCATAGGGAGATGAGGGGAGTTTCAAAGACCGGGTGTGTATGATGCTTAGCAAGGGGCCGACACGTGAGTCCTCCTCTTTCTCTTCACCTTCCTCTCTCATTCTTTCCCCCTTCCCCGGTACTCCCCTGCATCCCTCCATTTCAGCCCCACCTCCCCCTGCTGTTACCTCTACAGCTGCCGCTTCCTCCAGCCCAAGCCTTTGTCTCTGAAGAAGGCTTGGGCACACCTGGAGCTGAGGGTGACACCTAGAGGTGAAGGTGATGGAACCCAGCCACCGCTTATCAGTGAGATCGGAACACCAGTGTCGAGGCTGCCAGCTCTGACTGTGGCTTGGAGATGGGGGCCATCCTGTGGACTCACCACCCTGGGGCAGGAGATGGGGCTTAGGGTGTTCTTGGCAAAAATGGCTGAATATTCTAAATTGGGTTCACAGGCAAGAAGTTATCCATAGTAGAGGGTACAGGAACCCTGGAGTCAGACAACCTGATCCCTGTCATGTGTGCACTGGACGCGCCAGTCTCTCTTGACCTCACTTTTCCCATCTGTAAAATGGGCAGATAGCAGTAGCTGAGGCTTGAGATAACAGCACCAAGTGCTGGGTAGGGTACTGAGCCTGGGTGACGCTGACCATGGTTGTACATGAACTGGAGCCTCCATTGGAACTTGGGGTGTACTACCCCTCAGAGCTTCCAGCAGGGGAGACAGAAGGTGCTGCTGACCAAACCTAGAGAGAAGCAGAAACTCCATCTTCTGCCACTGGACACCCCTTCCCTCTTCAAGAGCCATCTGAGGCTTCCTCTAGGGGACCCAGAGTCCTGGAGACTGGTGTGTGTGTGTGTACAAAGGGACAAAGCTCCCACCAGACCCTCTGAGGGACAAGATCTCTAATCACATCCACCCGTCAGTGAGATTTCCAGGTCCCCCCCCCCGACTGTGAGTGAGCGCAGGGGGAGGGGCGTACACTCATTTGGCCCCAGTTTGGTCCCAGTTGTAAATATAAAACCACCAAAGGCACTAAATCCTAGAGAGGAAGTGAAATGCTTCCTCTGCCACAGAAAGAGACCACTGTGTGCAGAAGAGTGCCACAGTAGGCTGTCCTCAGAGAGGCTGCTGGGTCCAGGCCCCTAGGGTACAGGAGGGCTACCCAGGGCCTTCCCTGACAGGATGACGGCTTACTGTGCCTGAGCCGTGTGCTTCAAGTCTCTCAGGGTGAGCATCTGCCTTCCTTCTGGGAGGCTGTAACGTGGGTATATGCTCCACTTTACCTCTACATTGAGCACTGGGGTCTCACAGCCCTGAGGCAGCCGCTGCTGTGTACCCATTTTACAGAAGGGACATGTGGCAGACATCAGAGAGGCCCAGTGCAGACAGAGTGGAGGTCCGGCTACCAAGCCCTAGTAATCAGGCATAGAGAGCATGGGGCCAAGGTGCTTATGTGGCCATTCTCCATAATAGACGGGCAGTAATGACTGGAAAGGAAGTGAGATTATGGGCTGGGGACATGGGTCAGTCAGTACAGTGCTTGCATGAAGCCTTGGTTTGGACCAAGGTAAACTGTCTGTGGTGTGGGTGCCTGCCTGTAATTCCTGTGCCCAGGATGCTGCGGCAGGAGGGTTGCAAGCTCCTCCACTGTGCAGGGAGCCTTTTTCTCCAATAAGTGACTAAGTGAATTCGCATACTTATTCAGAAGGTGAGCTCCATTCCTTGTCCCTACATGGATGAAGTTCGGGGCAGTGAACCAGTTAGTTACACTGGGCATGGCCCGTAGGACCCACTCAGTCCCTGGGGTCATCCTGAGTGGAGTGGGCCTGCCCGAGGCCGGGGTGGCAGAGAGAGGCAGAGTCAGCGTTGAGCAGGGGGTGGATGAGGCTCTGGTGATGGCTTACGGGTGGTCGAGTATTACTTTTTTTTTTTTTTTTTTTTTTTTTGGTTTTTCAAGACAGGGTTTCTCTGTGTAGCCCTGGCTGTCCTGGAACTCACTTTGTAGACCAGGCTGGCCTCGAACTCAGAAATCCGCTGGCCTCTGCCTCCCGAGTGCTGGGATTAAAGACGTGCGCCACCATGCCCGGCTTTGAGTATTACTTTGAATCATTTAATGACTTAATGTCATTTAACATTCTTTTTAAAAAATATTTATTTATTTATTACATGTAAATATACTGTAGCTGTCTCCTGAAACACCAGAAGAGGGCATCAGATCTCATTACAGATGGCTCTGAGCCACCATGTGGTTGCTGGGATTTGAACTCAGGACCTTCAGAAGAGCAGTCAGTGCTCTTAACCACTGAGCCATCTCTCCAGCCCCTCATTTAACATTCTTAAATGGTTAAAATGGTCAAATTTGCATCATGTACATTTCACTGCAATTTAAAAACAACAACCTTGGACTGGAGAGGTGGCTCTTCAGGTAAAGACACCCTGCCGTCAAACCTGATGAGCCGAGTTCAAGCCCCCGCACCCACTTAGTGAAAACACAGAAGCTACACCTGCAAGCTGTCCTCTGTCCTCCACACACCCACTGTGGCACAGATATACCCCACCATACCCACTCACAGATACTCACACACATATACACACTCATACACATACACACACACTCACACACAAGCAATAAATTAAATATACTAAACACTATTTAAAATAACATCAGGTCACTCTGCAGGCCTCCATGGTCCCTGAAACAGAGCTGAGCTCCTGTCCTGAGAGAGCCTCACACCCTGCACCCTGGTCCCAGCCCACCACCCCAGAGACCTCTGCTCAGCGCCTTGATGCATCAAATGTGGCTGACCCTTGAGGACTTCTCTCTAGTCTGCCTGGAGGTTTCTTTGTCACGGAATTTCAATGTCACCTTCTCAGAGTTGCCCTTCCTGGCCACAGAATGAAGCCACCCCAGTTTCTATCGTGTAACCCATCTTAGCTCTGCAGAGAGTGACCCCCACACTCCACTTTCTCTGTCTCTGCCTGCTTTGTTGGTTAGTTTGTTTTGTTTTGTCTCTTCTGATTCACGAGAACAGGAACGTAGTTCTGAAGCAGCTGGCATATTCGAGGTATCTGAAGGAGCTGAGAAGGAGGCTCCCAGCAAAGAGGGTGCTCTCCCACTGCAGATCTGCACATGTGACCTGGGGGGTGGGGACGCAGTGCCCCCTGGAGAGCAACTCAGCAGAAAACTCAGCAAGAAATGACCTTCCCAGGCTTGAGACGACTGGGGACCCCCTGCACGTTCACCAGCCTCCCCCAAATGGTTCCTGATCCAAGTTCCTGAGACAAAGTGAACCGGCTGAGCAGTGCCACAGATCGAGACCAGAGCCACCCTCCGAAGGATGGCAGGATGCTTCCAGAGCCCTGCCCCCATTGACAAACTGCCTGCTCCTTGCACTCTTGGGAGCCATTTTTTCTAGAGATGGTCCCCTTCTGCATCTTCTCCATCTGCCTTGCTAAGTGAACGGACACTTCTCCATCACAGTGATCCCCATCTCTGCTTTCCCCACCCCTCCGGTGCCCATCCCGGTAGTCCCTACCCTGATGTCCTCATCTCTAGGTCTCTGTAGCAACAGTTCCCCTCCCTGTAGTCCCTACTCCCTGATACTTCCATCCCTGTGGTCCCTGACCCTGTGGCATCTGACCCCAAGTCTGGGACTCCAAGAAGGGCGCTCCAACAGCACTTGACCTTCTCGCGGGGGAGGGTTGCTTGGGGCGCCTGTCAGCGGAATGCGGTGGAGCTGCTCGGTTTCCAAGGCAACCGTGCAGGGCCCGGCATCCCAAGCTCAGCCAGGCATCCGCATCCGTGAGCTCTACCGGTCCCCGCAGGATGCCAGCGAGGGAGGAGCAATACTAGTCCCTCCGTGGCTGGGTCCCCGGGACGTGACTGGCCACTCCGCTCAGCTCAGCCGGCCGCGGGTCGCGAGAAGGCACCAGGCAGCAGCGGCAAGCCACCGGCCCACTCCACCACTAATTACTTCCTAGGATGAACATGTTATTATGTCTTACACTCGAGATAATCAATTTGGAATCGCCACTTTGATGAGTTAATGGGCACTTGGTGGGTGTCATGTGAGAATCTGTGCACGGAGTGGGTTCTATTTTTAACAGTGGCTGATCAGGGTACCAGAGTCAGGATAGGTATATGAGCGCCTGTGCTGGGCTCCACCACCCCACCCCACCCCCCACCCCCNCCCCCACCCCCGCTTCCCCCTTCCTCCCCTCCCCCTCCCATACTCCTCCCTCCCTCCCTTTCTTTCCCTCTCTCTTCTCAAAGGTAGTTCCTTCTTCCTCCCCCCCCCATCCCCTTTGGTCCCCTTCCCTCTGCTCCTCTCTTTCTGAGACACACTGTGACAAGGTTGACATCCCAGATCAGCCCACCATCCCAGAGGCTGCTCTCCATACACACCCAGTACCCAGTGGGCTGATTTGTGGCCAAAGTCTATCACTGACCACGGGACCTGCTTCACCTGGCCCAGGGCTCTCCCTAATTTCCCCAGGTAGCAGCTGGAACTGTGACTTGGTTTCTTCATATGGGGAATCAGAGGTAAAATGAGAACCCCAGGGACATCTGCAGTGTCTGTCCCAGCAGCTGGACCCAGGGTCCATGAAAAAAAAAAAAGTGACCACAGAGAAAGATGAATCACATTTCAAGCTGATCTATGGGACAGTCATAACTGGTAAGGCAGATTTCAAAGCTACTGCAGCCTGGGTAATTGTTCCCCCCCACACACACACAAAAACACTCCACTGGGGAAAGGACCAGATTCTCATGAAAAAGCAGTGGGGTTGCGGGATAGCCACCTGTTTTTTTAAAAAAAAAAGCAAAAAGCTGTGGCTGGAGCAATGGCTCAGCGGTTAAGAGTTCAATTCCCAGCAACCACATGGTGGCTCACAACCATCTGTAATGGGATCTGACGCCCTCTTCTGGAGTGTCAGCAGACAGCTACAGTGTACTTACATACATAAAATAAAGTAAATGTGTGTGTGGGGGAGGGGGAAGCGAAAGAGAAAATCCTAATAAAACCAGTGCTACAGCTCAGTCCGTTCCTGATTCCAGGTATGACCACAAAGCCAGTGGGTGAGACACAGACCTCAGTGTGTGACCGTAAGCTCTAAAGCCGCCAAAGCTTTCTAAGCTATGAACTGAGCTTCGGATTAAGCGTTTCCTCGGTTTGGAGAATTTAGATTATACATAAGACCCAGGCTGTGTGAGTAAATGCCGTAAACACGTACCTGCTGAAGAACTCCGTCCAGGGTAGGGAAATAATTCTCAGAGCCAAGTAAGAAAAGAAGCTGGACACAATGGCTCATACCTGTAATCCCGGCACTTGGGGGGCTGATGCTGAGGCAGGAGGATGGTCAAGAAATAGAGGACACTCTGGGATATGTATTGATTTCTAGGCCAGCCTGGGCTACAGAATCTAGGTTACATTTCTTCCTTCCTTCCTTCCTTCCTTCCTTCCTTCCTTCCTTCCTTCCTTCCTTCCTTCCTTTCTTTCTTTCTTTCCTTTGTTTTTGTTTGTTTGTTTGTTTGTTTTTTCGAGACAGGGTTTCTCTGTATAGCCCTGGCTATCCTGGAACTCACTCTGTAGACCAGGCTGACCCCGAACTCAGAAATCCTCCGGCCTCTGCCTCTCGAGTGCTGGGATTAAAGGCGTGCGTCACCATGCCTGGCTTCTAGGTTACATTTCTAAAATAATAATAAATCATAATTCAGATTTAAAGCTGGCAAATGATTTGAAAAGCTGGGCAGTGGTGGCGCATGCCTTTAATCACAGCACTTGGGAGGCAGAGGCAGGCAAATTTCTGAGTTCGAGGCCAGCCTGGTCTACAGAGTGAGTTCCAGGAAAGCCAGGGCTACACAGAGAAACCCTGCCTCGAAAAAAAAAAAAAAAAAAAGATTTGAAAAGACATATTTCATTAAAAAAGAATAACGGGAGCAAAACGAAAGTTTGCCCAATGGCATTGGATATTGTGGAAATACACCTAGCAGACACCGTTAGAAGCTGGTAGACTGAGGTCTAGGGCAGGAAGGACTGCTTTGGGTTTGAGGCCAGCTTGAGCTGCATAGGGCTAGCCTGGGCCACAGAGTAAGACCCTGTCTCAAAACAACTACAACAGGAGAGGGAAAAACTCACACTGAGATCCACAACAAACCTTGAGGAACAACTAGAAAAACTGTTACTATTCATTTTATGCGTGTGAGTTGTGTTGTGCGTGACATATATGCAGTGCCCACAGAGGCCAGAAGAGGGCACAAGATCCCTTGCAACTGCAGTTATCAATGCTTGAGAGCCCCAATATGGTTGCTGGGAATTGAACTCAGGACCATCTGGAAGAGCAGTCAGTGCTGAGCCATCTCTTGAGCCCTTGGGTTTTTTTTTTTTTTTTTTTTAAGACAGGGTTTCTCTGTGTACCCCAGGCTAGCCTTGAACTCTCTTTGAAGACCAGGCTGCCCTTGAACTCACAGATTAGCTTGCCTCTGCCCGCCAAGTGCTGAGATCAAAAAAGTGCACCACCACTGCCAAACATTATATTTTGTTTTGATTCTCACGTAGCTCAGGCTAGCCTCTAGCTTGCTATCTTCATGCCTCAGCCTCCCAAGACATTCCTTCAATGATTTTTCTCATAGGTTTTTTTTTTCCTTGTTGTTGTTGTTGTTGTTTTTTTTTAAAGATTTATTTATTTAATGTAAGTACACTGTAGTCAGACACTCCAGAAGAGGAAGTCAGATCTTGTTACGGATGGTTATGAGCCACCATGTGGTTGCTGGGATTTGAACTCTGGACCTTCGGAAGAGCAGTCGGGTGCTCTTACCCACTGAGCCATCTCACCAGCCCCTCATAGTTTTAACATTTGAACTTTTTATACAACTTTTTTTGTTTTCTGTCCAATGTCAAAGCAGGAGGGGGTCATTTCCGCAATCCCATCTCCTTGTCCGATTCCTGTGGTCCCTGCTATGCCTGTCTAAGGCTTGGGGACATCCCCAAGATGGTAGTTTCAAGAGGGTGTCTTCAGTGCCAGCATCCTTTGGGACCATCATTCAGGGCCAAGAAGCACTCCAGGGAGCATGTGATTGCTGGTAGCTTGGGTGAGAATGAGGAAGGAAGAAAAAAAAATAGGCCCAGCACAGTAGGGGAGGAGGGAGAAGATCTGAGCTGAGTGTCTGCTGCGAGTTTGGGTGGAACTGCCTGCATGGTGCCAGATGTCCCTTAGAGCAACTTGCCCTGGCCATCTGTCTGTCTGTCCTTGCGCACCTTCCCAGCCCAAGGGCAGAAGGCTGAGGACTGAATGCCAGGCCAGTCCCCAACCCCCTCTGCCCCCCACAAGGGACCATCCAAGCTCTTGAAAACATGACCTCCTCATCTGGTCATTACAAATTAAAATCACAGCTGGGCGTGGTGGCGCAGGCCTTTAATCCCAGCACTCAGGAGGCAGAGGCAGGCGGATTTCTGAGCCCGGCCCTCTGACCTCTCAGCAGTTTGACCTGAGATAAATAAAACTGTCCTGTTTGCTTAAGAAACTGTCTGCGATGCCCAGAGGCTGGAGGGAAGGGCTCTGTTGGGGGCCTGGTGTCTGCCTGAGGCACAGGGTTGGGGAAATGGGAAGACTGAGCTCCCCCTGGCTTGGGGCTGCCACCTTCTCACCAGGGAGGGACAGAAGCTCTGCTGCCCAGGACAGATGGATGAGTCTCTATGCACCAGCCCGAGCTCTCCTCCCCCACCCCCTACCGGGTCTCACTTGGGCCTTGGGAACTCCAACCTCAGAGACCTGGAGCCAGACATCCTGGGGAACTCCACAACACTGGGACCATAGTCACCACGGACATGTGTGAGCCATGCCCTTTCTTATTTAATGGGGTGACATCCAGCAGGCTCTGTTACTCAGAAATTACTTCCGGTTCACTGGTACCATGATGCTCAGAGAGGTGAAGTTGCTGGACCAGAGTAGTGTGGTCAGTGTCAGGTCACAAACGTGCCCTCCCCTGTCCTGGTGTTCTTTCTGTTGCTGTGATAACAAGGGACTCAGGGAGCTGGGAGCATGGCTCATTAAGAAAGCAGACCGCTCTCACAGGGTTCCCAGGTTTGATTCCCTTTGGCTCCCAGGTTCCCAGCTCCCATCTGAGTGGCTCACAACCTCTTACGGCTGCAGCTTCACAGAGCTCTATAAGGCTTTACAGACACCTGCACTTGCATGCACATATTTGCACACACACATGCATAGTTAAAAACTTTAAATCTTTTTTTTTCTAGTTTGAACTTTGATTCTATTTTGAAAGAAAGCACATGCTCATTGTTTTTGAAAGACAGCTTTACTTTTTAAAAAATTTTTTAATCCCAGCACTCGGGAGGCAGAGGCAGGCAGATTTCTGAGTTCGAGGCCAGCCTGGTCTACAAAGTGAGTTCCAGGACAGCCAGGGCTAAACAGANAAAAAAAAAAAAAATTTTTTTTGCTGATTTCTTTATGAGTTTCACATCACACACCCAAGTCCGACTCATCTCCCCGTTCCCTCACATCTTTCCTCCGCTCTTGCAAAAGAAAATAAAAAACACACAAGCAAAAGGACTAAGTCTAGGAAACGTCTCCTCGTGGAAGCTGTGGTGTGTCGCAATGTGTCCCACAGCGTGTCCCTCTGTCCACACATCTTCACTGGCAGATGGCCGTCGCAATGAGTCTCATTGGTCTGGTTGAAGGTCTGTGGTTTCTGTGACACGTCGATATTGGATCCTCGCCAGGACTCCTCCCGGTTATCCTGATGTTGCCCTGTGCCCTGGAGATCTCACAGCTTTGGATCAGCAGGACTGGCCCTTTCCCATGCTCCCACAGTTCACAGATGATGTAGATTTGAGGATGGGTTAAATCAAAGCCCTGGATCTGGACCTAGGTGGGGGCTGAGCTGATCAGGCTCTCCCGAATCCGCACCACCAGGGGGCGCTCTCCAGCCCTGTCTGGCTGGGCCACCCAATCCTGCCAATCCCCTGGAGGCAAGGTCAGCTCTCCTGCTTTCATGCCCTTGGGAACAGTTCATCTACGCTCACACCTTCAGAGCCAGCTTTAAATCCTTATTAGTAGTATTTTTTCATGTTTTGCTGGTGTTTGAGGTGCACCGAGCCTCCATGTGGGGGCTGGGAATTGAACCCGGGTCCTTCCCAACAACAAGTGCCCTTAATCCCTGACCCAACTCTCTAGTGCTAAATCTCCTTTTTTAAAGTGGTTTTAAAACAAACAACCTAAGGGAGCAAGGATTTATTTTAGCTTACCAGCCTAGGTTATAATTCTTCATTACTGGGCAGTCACAGCGGCAGGAGTTTGAAACCAGATCCTTCAGTCACCCCAAGGCGAAGCAGACAAACAGCTTGCGTGCCTAGTACTCAGCTTGCTTCCAAGGAACGGTACCCACCTTCAGCTGGATCTTCCCACATCAGTTACAACCGTCAAGACCATCCCGCCACGGATATGTCCACTGGCCACCATGATCTAGCTAAATCCCTCACTGAAAACGCTCTTCTCAAATTACTCTAGACTGCGTAGAGTTGACAGTTAGTACTGAAGTCCCCCGACCTTCCCCGGCCACCCCCACTGGCTTCTCATGCCCCACACCTCCCCCATCCCACCCTCGTGTCTCTGTCTTTCTATCTCTGTCTCTCTCGCTCTTTGCTTATCTTTCTATCTCTGTCTCTCTCTGTCTCTGTGTCTCCCCCACCCACCCACCCATCTCTCTTTCTGTCTGTCTTTCTCTGGAATCAGGTCTCTACATTCTACAAAGGCCACATGTACAGCCCAACACCCTGGTCCCTGGGGAGAGGTTCTGAAAACAGGTTTCTGTCCCTGGATCTCTCTGACTCAAGCCTTCGCTCCCCTGCACTGCAATGTCCACAGCGGCTCTCTTGTACTTTTTTTCAAAGATACTTCTCTCAGCAAAGCTCCTATTCAAGGTTCAAATGGGAACCTCTCTTTGCCTTTAAGGCCCAGTCACAATGTCTCTGACAGGAACCGCTCCCCTCCTAATCACTCTCCCTTCTAGAGGCTCCACCAAGACCTCAACACCACCAGGTCTCTGGTTAAGACTCTCTGTCTCTGGTTCCTGCCCATCCCGAGCGCAGAGAGGGCACCCCACCCTGGACCCCTGAGCTCTGGTTCTCACTGGAAGAGACCTTCCAGAACCCAGAAGTAGAGGCTCGCCCAAACATCTGTACACATACACACACACACACACACACACACACACACACACACACACACACACACAGAATGTTCTAGACAACCTTAAGTTGCACAACCACCCTAGTTTTCCCTGTAAAAAGGGGTCCACAGCCCTCCAGCCCAGCTGCTGGGACCCAGTAGATAAACACCCATAAGGAGAGCAAAGCCGGCCAGAACTGGATCATCTCTCCCTGAGGACCCCAGCCAGCGCCTTACTTAATCCAGGCATCAGCCTCGAGGGAAGGCTATGAAACCTCTGCGTCTTCAGTACTTGCAGCCTCTTCAGCCTGCCCAGTCCTGTCCCTGAGGTTTCACTCACCCACTTTACAAACTCAGGTCCCCTCAGACCAGTTTCCTTCCAGAGTTGTGTGTGTGTGTGTGTGTGTGTGTGTGTGTGTATGTGTGTGCTGTTCCTACAGTGAAGCCCCAACCTCCTAACTCCAAAGTTGTGATCAGACGTGCCTGCTGCTCCAGCCCCTGTTCTGTCATCTGTGACTAAATCACCACCTAGAAAGGCTCTTTGCTTTCTGCATATGGCTGTACTGCCCACCCTCAGAGGCAGAATCCACAGCCCTGGACAAGGAAGGACCTGTCATCGTATGTTCCTGGACTGGGTTACCATGCTCAGTACGCCTTCAGTGGGGCAGTAGGTGAGAGAATAAGGAAAGGATTCACACACATCTATATACACCCCCTACATACACACATCTACATACAGACACACACACATATCTACACATAACTACACACATGTACACACACATCTTCACACACAACTACACACACATCTGCACACATGTGCACATATCTACACACACACACACACACACACACACACACACATATGCATGGGTTGGGGTGGGTGGGCTCAGCAGCCCAACCACCCACACCTTTGCATGTGACAGTACAGCCAGGGAGAGGCTGAAGGCTCATGTCTTAAACCACACATCTCGAGTGTTCAAATGTCTGAGTCAAGGGAGCTCTCCTCCAACCTGCTCCCGCCCCACCCTGACAATCATCTGAGTCAAAGTGGAAGGAGACCTGTCCCCTCAACACAACGTACCTCAGACCCCACCAGGAAAGCCCAGCTCTCCTCCAAGGACTGGAGGTCCCAGATTTGGAAACATTCTTGACACACTCCTGAGACGCCAACACCAGGTCAGTGTCTCTCAGAAGCATCAAGCTTTGTGGTAAATCAACCAACCCCAGCTCTGACTCTCTATCTGTGGGACAGTAGGGGAAATGCTTGAGAATGTTCTAGAAGCCCTAGGTCTACCTACATTGGCTGCCAGGACCCAATGAAACAACCTCTGCTGCATCTGACGTGCCGCCCTCTTGGGCTCTCGATTGGCTGGTGCAGTTGTCCATCACGAGCCTGGGAGGCAATAGGGTGCTAGTCTGTGCCCTGTGAGGCCGCCTTGACTGTTGACTATTGTCAGCTGTTGGAACACGTGCATAGGCCACCTGTGTGCAGGCAGGGTCCATATTCCCAGAGACAGTGACAGTACTATCCTGAGGGGCAGGCAAGGGGGTCGGGGGAAGTGCATGTCCCCTGGCCTGGTTGTCTGTGAGCTGCCATGGGGGGAGGGGTGCACAGCTGACTTGAGTCCCCCTACTGTTGCCTGTAGTTTTAATGATTATGGTATTGCTTTAGCCTAGGAGCTGCAACCCCGACACCAGCCCCTCCCGGCCCCCTTTGTTCCTCTTGGCTTAGCTCCAGGTTCAGATCTGCGCTCCCAGCACTGACCTGGCTTCTCTTTCTTACCCACCTTTGCTACTGGAGGGGTCGAGTTACCAGCCCGTTCCCGAGACTCTTGAATCTGGGCATAAAAGACATACATACTGCATACATACTGCACTGTTACCTTTAGAACGTGCCTCTACACAATTGCTGGGTGTAGGTACCTCCTGCCTGGAAATGTGTGCCCTAATCAGTTTATTATCTCCATCTCTCCCTCTGCCCTAAGCTTAATGTCTTGCATCAGCTAGCGCCCCTCCCCACCAATATCCTTGGCTCCGCACCCGAAGCGAGGCTGCAGGCCTTAGCTGCCCAGAGACCTGCTGCTTTCTCCTTGTTCCAAAGCATGATGACAGAGAAGTTACCTTCCCTTTCCTGAGTCTCCTTTGCCTCTTGGAACCTGGAAGTCCCATCTGTACCTTCTGTCTAGCAATTGGTCCCAAGCCT
>NC_034603.1:84536986-84538173 GCF_900095145.1 Mus pahari | reverse complement strand
CCCTGGCTGTCCTAGAACTCACTTTGTAGACCAGGCTGGCCTGGAACTCAGAAATCCACCTGCCTCTGCCAAGAACCAATTGGGGAACAAGACCTGAGCAGCAGAACCTCCCTGTACACCCCACAGTAGCCAGGCCATGGATGCGGGTGTGTGTGTGTGTGTGTGTGTGTGTGTGTGTGGTGTGCGTTTAGGTCACTGGGCTTTGTTGCTGTTTGGTGCAGGAGATCACTAGAGTCCCTGAGCGCTCTACCTCTGAGCTCTGCCTGGAATTCGTCTTGGGTTTGTTGTTTGTTTTTGGTTTTTTGAAACAAAAATCTCTCTAAGTTGCACAAGAGGTTTCTGACCCTTACTCCTCAGTCTCCCAAGTAGCTGCTACTGCAGCTGTGCTGCAGGCTCAGGCAGCGCATCCTGGCTGCCTCCTACCTAAGCCAATGTCACCAAGCCTAGGGGGACCTCTTCCTGCCCTGAGCCAGCTTGGGGGGGGATGTGTGTGCACGTAGGAACAAGGGCAGCTCTCCATCTCCATAGGACTTCAGAACTAATCTTATCACTTCCCCTTCAACTGACCCTGAGCCTCCTGCATCTCAAAACTTAGGAATGGCTCTGGCCCCACTGACTGAGTCAGATTACACTGCACAGGGACTGTCCCTCAGGGGTCCTAGGAATACAGGCAAATGTGTCTCCCTGAGCCCCATTCCTGGCCTCACAGGTCGGGATTGAGCTACCCGGCTTCTGGCTCTCACCAAAGCTCCAGTCTGCACTTCCTTTCTGACCCCTGTGCGGATACGCAGATCCTCAGGAGTCAAAACCTTTAAGTGGGGCTTTGGTTCCTGTACCCCTCTTTCTGCATCCCACCCCCTCTTCTTCCCACACACGGCATCCCAAGCTCCTGGGAGAGAACTTGGGAGAAAATTGTTTCATCTTGTGTTTGGTATGTGTCTATCAGCCACACCAGCTATTGAAGAAACTCAATCCATAAATAATGATGATAGTTTGATAGTTGTAAAAATAGCAGGCATGGTCCCCTTCCTGCGTCAAAGGGCTGACTTTTTTTTTTTTTTTTTTTTTTTTTTGAATGCCACTCTGTGTCATAGGCCTTCAGAAAAAGAGTTAATTAATATCCCTCGCTGTGGACTAATTCTCTTTTCAACATGTGGCTGTCATTCCCCGTCATCACAGCTGATTTA
>NC_034603.1:84525208-84536975 GCF_900095145.1 Mus pahari | reverse complement strand
TTTTTTTTGGTTTTGTATTTATTTTTCTTTTCTTTTTTCCTTTGTTTTTTTTTTTTTTTTTTTTTTTTTTTTTTTTTTTTTTTTCTTTTTTCCTTTGTTTTTTTTTTTTTTTTTTTTTTTTTTTTTTTTTTGAATGCCACTCTGAGCCAGAGGCCTTCAGAAAAAGAGTTAATTAATATCCCTCGCTGTGGACTAATTCTCTTTTCAACATGTGGCTGTCATTCCCCGTCATCACAGCTGATTTACAACAGGGTTTAATTAAATTCTCCCTACATAATTCAACATTCTCCAAAGACAACCCCAGAGTGGCCCGGGGTATTTAAAATGTCACCTGCTGAGACATATCACCTCTCCCTAAATAAATATGACAGTGATCAAACTTTGGCTAATTACAGTGACTTGGTTATTTGTTTGTATGTTTTAATATTTAATTGCTTTCATGTTCATCCAATTACGCTGCAACAGCAAATAGAAATTAACTGTTTTATCAGCGTGTTCCCAGCCCAGCTACTAAACAACCTGACAGACTCGGAACAGTGGGAACTGCCCAGGCTGAAAAGATGGTGTAGGCTTCTTCTCAGCTCGGTGGACAGGCGATTAAATTAAGGAAGCGCTCTGGCGGAGCCGGCATGGGGCGGCCAGGCTCAGCTTCCAGGAGCTTGGAAATCTCAAACTAAGGATCAGCCGATGCCAGCAGGGCTTTTGAGTCCATACTGCCACCCCGTGGCCACTTCTTGAATTGCCCCATCTTCTTAGGCTGAAGTTCCTAGGAAGCCAGAAATTCCTGGAATCCATCAACTGACAGTGTCTGTGACTCCTCACGTGGGTAAGCCGAGTTCGTTCACAGTCTCGAAATGCTGTCTCCCCCTGCAGCTTTGGGATTTCTCTGCCTTGACAAATGTGTAGTACCTTCGGTCAAGTTCTGGGACCAAGATAGCGCCTCGAAGAATTGTAGATCCTGCGTCATTACGCCTCCAAGTCCACACCTGCAGACACCACCCTCCTGGTAGGGAAGCGGGGAAATTCTGGTCTTGGATGCCGAGTTCAGACCCAGCAGCCCTCTCCCAATAACCAATTAGGCCCCCAAATCAATTTCCAGGATTATCTCTGAGGGACTCCTGCCTGGGTCCTTCATTCCTTTACAATTGGCACCTGTTTCTGTCCCAAGCCAAACCTCAGGAGAATGTCGGAAATAAAAAAGGATGAAGGGTGATGGAAACCTGAGCGACTCCGTGGAGAGGCACGTTCTTCCACCTCCAGCCTAACCCTACAGCTTCACAGGAGCCTTCAACATGCTAAAAATAGAAATAACCTCTCCTTGAACTCCTTGAACTTACATCTTACTGAGATGCTCAGCTGTAAGCTCCTGTTGGGGAGGGGCTGGGAACCAGACAGTGCTGGGACAGCTCATTAAACAATTTCAGGGAGAACCTGGCTGGGTCTCAAGAAGCCCCGGAGAAGGAGGGTCCTATAAGGGTGTGTGTGTGTGTGTGTGTGTGTGTGTGTGTGTCTGTACACACACCAGCATGGGGCCATGAGGCTGTGGAAGTTACTGGTTGACATGAGGCATCTTTCTCAGTCTTTCTCCACCTTACATTTTATAAATATATTTGTTTGCCCTGTATGTATGTATGTATGTGATATATATATATATATATTCTGTGTATATCCTTAGGGCCCACAGATGTCAGAAGAGGGCATCAGAGTCCTTGAAACTGGAGTTATAGGTGGCTGCAAGCTACCATGTGGGTGCTGGGACCCAAACTCAGGCCCTCTGTAAGACCATCAAGTGCCCTTTCTCCACCTTAATTTTTGAGCCTGGGTCTCTCGTTGAACCTGAAATGCCCTCTGGTCAGTGGACTCCGGAGATCCTCTTGTCCCCACCCCCTGGGGGTAAAAAACAGGGAGCACCGTGGCTGGCCAGGGACCTGCTTGCGCAGTGAGCATGTTTAATGAGCAGGCCACCTCTTCAGGCCCAGAAAGTCTTTTCATTGAAGTAAAAACCTTATATTGGTAATCCCAATAAAATGGCAGTCCCAGAGACAGGTCTGTCCTTGGGTTGTGGTGGGAATCTTGGAAGACACCGACATCAACACACACACACGCACACACACACACGCNCACACACACACACACACACACATCAGTGCACATGCACGTACACGCATGCTCTCTCTGTCTCTCTCTGTGTCTCTTTGTCTCTCTCTCTGTCTCTGTCTCTGTCTCTCTGTCTCTCTGTCTCTCTCTGTGTCTCTTTGTCTCTGTCTCTCTCTCTCTCTCACACACACACACATCAGTGCACATGCACGCACACGCATGCTCTCTCTGTCTCTCTGTGTGTCTCTTTGTCTCTCTCTGTCTCTCTCTGTGTCTCTTTGTCTCTCTCTGTCTCTCTCTGTGTCTCTTTGTCTCTCTCTGTCTCTGTGTCTCTTTGTCTCTCTCTCTCTGTCTCTGTCTCTCTCTCCCTCTCTCTGTTTCTCTGTCTCTCTCTCTCTCTCTGGCTACCCGCTGGAGACAGGGACTGAGCCCTGACAGGCAAAGGCACACTAGGAGTCTTCTTTAATTAGCGCAGAGTAGGAAGCCTCTTGGAGAAAATTTTCCCAGACATGAGAGTTTATGCAAATGAGCCCTGGCCCGACAGAGAGATTCTAATTGGTCCCAGCAGGTGCCCCCGGCAGGGTCAGCCTGCGCTGTGTGAACATCTCCATCAGGGTCCCTGAAGCCACTTCACTGTCAGGGCCACTTGCCTTGGGTCTGGCAAGTTTAACTCCACGTCCAGTGACAAGGCCACAAGTCCCATGACTCTGCCGAGAGTGGCTGAGGGGGAAGGATGGGAAGAGATTAAAAAAAAAGATCTACCTGCCTGAGACGGGCAGCTAGACACTGGGGATGGCTGGACACAGGAGCTCCAGGGCCTGCAGCAGGGGCCTGGCTTTGACTGCCCTCTGACAGATGAGCCATCTCTGTCGTAGGGAATTCATTCTGCCCATCCTTGCCGGAGCCCACCAGAGCTGGGAGGATGGTAAGATGTTCACAAAGGCCTTCCCTGGACACACTGTATCCCAGGGTGTCACAGGCAGGCTCTGCCTATGCCCAGCTATGACACCTGGAGGAGCAGGAAGGGACACACAGATAGCTGCTGCGGTTTGGACACAACGAACAGGCAACAGAGGGAAGAGAAGACACCAGCCAGACAGGAACCAAGTGACAAGAGCCTTGCCTGAGTGTGGTCCAGGGCAGACTGAGGTGAGCCCCCTACTCTGATACTACAGCACAGACCATGGAGTCTAGCCACAAGAGGCAGAGCCATGAGGATGCATGGAGGGAGAAGGGAGCTTTAAAAACCAGGTGCCCATTGACTATTGATAAAGTATCAGTATATAGTGAGCACCTCCTCTCAGTGAGAACAGCCTTGGAGGAAGTCTACTCTCCCTGAAGCCACTGAATTCGAGAAGTTTTAGGGGCGCTAGAGATGTCTCAGTTGGTGAAGTGTTTAGCATATAAGCAAGAGGACCTGAGTTCAGAGCTGAGTGTGGGAGCAAACACCTGTAAGCCCAGCCCAGCAGAGGGAAGAACCCTGAGACAAAGCACCAATGCACATAAAATAAACAAATCATAGAAATTAATATACATACACACAAATAATCCAGCAAGCCATGGAACTGTATGAAGGTTCAGTACTTAAGAGCTCTGCTCTTCTTCTTCTTCTTTTTTTTTTTTTGGTTTTGTTTTTTGTTTTTTTCGAGATAGGGTTTCTCTGTGTAGCCCTGGCTGTCCTGGAACTCACTTTGTAGACCAGGCTGGCCTTGAACTCAGAAATCTGCCTGCCTCTGCCTCCCGAGTGCTGGGATAAAAGGCGTGTGCCACCACGCCCAGCTAGCTCTACTCTTCCAAAGGTCCCAGGTTCAATTCCCAGCACCCACATGGAGGCTCACAAACATCTCTAAGTCTAGATTAGGGGGGTCCAGCATTCCCTTTTATCCTCCATGGGCACCAGGCCCACATATGTGCACATACATACCTACATGCAGGCAAAATATACACAAAGAGTAAAATAAATCAAAAACAAGATTTTAAAACAGAGAATGGCAGCCCCAGAGCGTGCAAGAGGAAGGGCTGTGTTCTGCCGACTCCCGTTGTAAAGAAAGGAATGTTAACTCAAAGGGAAAGTTTCCTGAAATCAAGAGCGAATGTGCCCACAAGTGTCCACCCTCTTTAATTCCTTTAGGTCCCAATAGTTCAAAGACCACGACCGTCGGAGTCCATGCTGTATCCCAGCTCACACTGTGACCCCTGTCACTGGATTCCCTCTGCTGAAAGAAGGGCCTGATCCTCTCGGACACAGCTATCCACGTCTGCCCTGGTCACAGACAACCGTGGCTGCCCCAGTCCTCAGAAGCCCACCTTGAAGCCCTCATTAGGGTACCCTCCCTCCAAACAAATCCACTCAACAGGTCCCTTTGAGAGGCAAACTATGATGTTTTCAAAAGTGCAGTTCCTTGGCTTGGGAGCATAGCTCAGGTAGCATAGAGATTGCCTGGGATGAAGAAAACCCCGGGTTTGGGTGCCAATGCTGTGTAAACCGTGCAGGGTGCTGCACAGCTGTAATCCCCATGCTTGGGAAGTAGTCCTGGGATCAAAGCCTGTCCTTGCCTGCACAGCTTGCTCCAAGGCATCCTGAGCTACACGGACCCTATCTCAAAAGCAAACAAACCAATATCAACAACCGGTCTTTCAAAGCTGGGCGTGCTGGTGTCTATCTGCACCTCAAGCACTTGGGACGTGAAGACAGAAGGATCAGAAGTTCAAGGTCATCCTCAGCTACAAAGCTTATTCTAGGTCGGTCAGGACTACCTCAGACCCTATCTAATAACAAACAAGCCAGCCAGCAAGCACGCACGCACGCACGCACGCACGCACGCACGCACGCACGCACACTGTCTGTCTTTCAAAGCTGGTGCAGTGATGTGTACTTGTACTCCCAGAACTTGAGGCAGGAAGACCTTGAGTTTATGGCCAGCCTGGGCTACATAGCAAGACCTTTTTCCACGTCTAAGCTACAGCCCTGGGCAGTTCATAGATCCAGTTCCCAACACAACAGCTGCAGGGGCGGGGCTGGTGGGGCTGGAGCCAGGAGAGACAATATTATGGATGGTGCTGTTTGAGTACACTAATTACTAATAATGGCCCAAACCGGGAACCCAACCGCCAGTCAATTCATTTTAAATGCTGTCTAATAACGTTTAGAATAAAGAATTAATTTTTATCACCACTGGAGCTGTTGTACTTGCCTGTAATGTAGATTTATGACTGTTTGAATAATCTTCTCATGTTGACGCACAGACACATATACAGGGGCTGGAGAGATGACTGCTCTGGCTGAGACCCTAGTTCAGTTCCCAGCACCCACAGCGTGCCTCGAAGTTGTCTATGACCCCAGGTCTAAAGGATCTAACGCCCTCTTTAGCTCTTCTGGCTTCCAGGGGTGCTGAACCCAGACACGCAGGCAGGCAAAACACCCACACACTAAAAATAAAGAGATTTTTGCAAACAGACAAAAGTACAGTAGAGAGGACCCTGCACTCCCTTTAGTCTTTGTCTGAAACGAGTTAAACCTTCCTCACACCGTCATGGGGTCCCTGGATAACCCCTGCCTCTCTCTCAGACTCGGGGTTCTTGTTCCAACAAAGGTAAACCGCATTCCCAGGCAAGGTTTTTCCTTTTTGCCTTCTTCCAAAGTCACCAGGGGTACCCTGAGGCTCAGCTTTCCCAGGGGTCTTTCCTGGCTGGCCCAGCCATGGCAGAGGTACAGCCAAGACCAGCACAGGTATGGAATCCACGGCTCCAAGCAAACACTCAAGCCGGGGGTGGTATACAAATTCCAGTTTGCTCTTTGCTGACCAAACCCACTGTTTATCCAGTGAGAGGACTGTGGAGATCTTAGAGTCCCCGGCAGATCTTCCACCAACTCCCTCAAGTCAGCCAGGCCAGGAAGGCATTTCTTGGCAGGTCCCAGGACAAACTTGGTGCGACGACCATCCTCTACATACTCTGATTTTGCCATTCAGCTGCGGCTCTGGGCCAAGCAGTGTCTGGGCCTCTAGAGGAGCCGTGAGAAGTGACTCCCATCCCCCTGAACCTGCCTGTTGAGCAGGCTAGGAGAAGCTGCATCTCTGTACTGATGACCCACCTGCTGAACTCTCTCTGAGAGGGCCTGAGAAATGCTTTTCAAACTGGGCTCCCCTGGCACAGACGGAATCATCTGTCCCCTCTGCCAGGTGACTGGCGGAGGGTCACCTGGGGCAGCAGAGGTACGTGGCAGGAAACTCCTTGCTTCCAAAGTCAAAGGGTCATGTCCCTCCAGAGCTGCCAGTTCTCAGCAGCACAGCATGCTGGGAATCAGTAGGATGGAGTGATGTCCAGGCCGAAGAAAAGATACCTAGAGTTTAGAGCCTTTGAAGGGCCGATGGGTTATCTCTTGGTCCACATTTTGGTTCACACTAGGCCCAGTCTGCCTATCTATCAATCATCTATCTATCTATCTATCTATCTATCTATCTATCTATCTATCTATCTATCTATCTATCTCAATCTCTCTCTCTCACCCTACAACTTTCTGATCAGATGTGAGCTCTCAGCTACTTCTCCAGAGCCCTGCCTGCCTGTCTGCCCACCTGCCCGCCCGCCCGCCCGCCCGCCCGCCTGCCTGCCGCCTGCCTGCCTGCTTCTATACCCCCACCATGGACTAACCCTCTGAGACTATAAGCAAGTCCCCAGTTATAATGCTTTCTCTTACAGGCTGCCTTGGTCATGGTGTCTCCTCCATGGCAACAGGACAGTAAGACAGGCGCATCTGGCCTGCCAGGCTGGTACTGTAGCTCACAGGGTCTAGCTCTGGGTAAGACCTTTGTTGACTCTCCCCACCCCTCCCCTGCTACCCCAGCATCCTTCAGAGCATCTTCCAACCCTGTGGCAGCCGGCCGTAGAGAGGACGCTTCCAGCTCAATTCCGGCTTGGTTCCTCTGCGACCTATAACCAGAGCATCCCGTGTCACCAGTAATAGGATAATGTCATCTAGTTCCAAGGGAGAGGCAATGGATAATGTCCTGACTTGTTTCCAGAACTTCCAGGGGCCTCTCTAACCTAAAACCATCATGAAGGTGTTTCACACCTGCGCTGGAGATTTTGTCTAAAAACCCACGACTTCTGGGGACAGCAGGACCCACCATGTAGGACGCTTCCAGCCCAAGGGCCTTATTATTATTCTAGTCTTAGTTAGCTTATATGGTAGTAAGTTTCTTTCCGTTTTTGTTTTGTTTTGTTTTGTTTTTTTAAAAAGAAGGTTTTACAAGGCTAGAGAGATGGCTCAGCAGTTAAAAGCATCGACCGCTTTTCTAGAGGTCCTGAGTTCAATTCCCAGCAATTGCTTGGTGACTAACAACCGTCTGTAATGGGATCTGGCCCTGCTGTATTGGAAGGCAGCTACAGTGTGTTCATATACATCAAACACACACATAAACCTTTAAAAACAAAAAACAACAATAAAACAAAACAAAGTTTAAAAGGTAGTTCTGGCTGGCCTGGAACTCACAGAGATCTGCCTGCCTCTGCTTCCTGAGTGCTGGGATCACGGCTGTGCTCCATCATGGCCAGCTGTTTTCAAATGGTTTAAATGTACATACATACGTCTGTCTGTCTGTCTGTCTGTCTGTCTGTCTGTCTGTCTGTCTGTCTATTTATTTATTTAGTATGTGGGGAGGTTGTGCTCCTACACACATGTCACAATGTATCTTTGGAGGCCAGAGGAGAACTCACAGGAATCAGTTCTCGCCTCCCACCATGTGGGTCTTGGAGCTCAAACCCAGGCCTGCAGGCTTGGTGGCAAATGCTGAGCCATCTTGCCAGTCAGCTAGGGAGTTTCTACAGGGCTCTCCCATACATCCTTTCTTTGTTAATTCTTCCCCGTCTTCCCCCAACAATCCCTTTTCAGAGGCGTATTTAAGTATGGCTCTCCTGGGTAAACACTTTGTAAGATCTCTCTCTCTCTCTCTCTCTCTCTCTCTCTCTCTCTCTCTCTCTCTCTCTCTGTGTGTGTGTGTGTGTCTATGTGTCTGTGTCTGTGTCTGTGTCTGTGTCTGTGTCTGTGTGTGTGTCTGTGTCTGTGTCTGTGTAAGGGATGTTCAGGCAGTAACTAGATCATGCAAGCCCCCGTGCAGACACCCAGCAGGTTCTAGCTGGAGCCTTTGCACCATGACAGCCACTTATCACACCAGATGTCATTAGGAACATAGGAGGTGTCTTTAAGAACAAGTTTTGGCTCTTGTGTACCAGGCCAGCCTAGCAATGCTCCTCCACTGCCACCGTCACCGCCACCCGTGTGGCAGAGCAGCACAGACATTTACATTCCCTGTCAGAGTCGCAGGATTGGCTGGGAGGCCTCTCCTAAGCTGTGGCTCTCTGTCCCCTTCCTCCATCTCTTGGGTTGTCACATGGCCATGCCTCTGGGTGTCTGTCCTAAGGCACCAGTCCTGAGCACCAGTGCCTCAGTTTCCTCTGATTACCTCGCTAGGAACATGGAACACAAAGCCAACCTTGTACTTTGTCTTTATCAGAATCGAAGGCCACTGCTGTCAGGAGAGCATGTGCATATGTGTGTGTGTATGTGTATGTTTGTGTCTCTGTGTGTGTGTGTGTATGTCTGTGTATNTGTTTGTGTATGTGTATGTTTGTGTCTGTGTGTGTGTATGTGTCTGTGTGTGTATGTGTATCTCTGTGTGTGTGTGTGTACATGTGCATATGTGTGGTGTTTTTTATTTTGTTGTTGTTTGTTTGTTGTTTTTGTTTTTTGTTCCAGCCCTGGCTGTCCTGGAACTCATTTTGTAGACCAGGCTGGCATCAAACTCAGAAATCTGCCTGCCTCTGTCTCCCAAGTGCTGGGATTAAAGGCATGTGCCACCACTGCCTGGCGTATGTGTGTGTATGTGTGTGTGTGTGTGTGTGTGTCTGTGCGTGTGTCTGTGTTTGTGTCTGAGTATATGTCTCTCTGTATGTGTGTTTGTGTGTGTGTCTGTGTGTGTGTGCTCCTGTACCTGTGCACACATGCCCGGGCCCTGTACCAGGCAGAAGGCAGCAGCAACCCCTAGCCTTATCCGAGAGAAACACTGCAGGGCGATGGTTTTCAACCTTCCTAACACTGCGACCCTTTAATACAGCTCCTCATGTTGTGGTGAACCCCAACCATCATATTATCTTCATTGCTACTTCATAACTGTAATTTTACTACTGCTGTGAATGGTAATGTAAATATCTAATATGCAGGATATCTGATGTGCCACCCCTGTGAAAGAGTCGTTCGACCCCCTAACAAGGTCATGACCCATAGGTTGAGAACGACTACTCAAGGATGATTTCAAAATGAATGTGATAAAATGAACCTTTCAAAGACAGAGATAATCTCCCAGAAAGCCTGAGTGTCTTAGAGAGGCAGGACGGTGATTTCCAGGGTTAATGTCATGGGCACACTGGAGGACAGGAGTGTGGGGGAGGGGCGACCCCGCCACAAGCCTTTCAGGCAGACCCTGCACCTCCACTCTCTCTGTCCACTTCCCAGTGGGCAGGCCCCCAGAAGCCTCATTAGCAGCCAGCCTTGACACGGAGGGACCAGGTGACACTAGCTTAGGAGATACAGTGGCTCTTCCCTGGGGGGACACCTCAGGAGGCCAGGGCCGTTCTGACACCTGCCAAGTTGAATCACCAGCTCTTCTGAAAACATCTTCCTCATCTGTCTCCCTGGCCTTGAGCCTGCCATGCCAGTGTAGGGAGAGACAGACAGCCCTGTAATGATGCCAGGCAGCCCCCAGCGCGGCTCCTCACATCAACTCCCAGAGGCAACGAGACACCCCCTGGAGGGGCTTGGGTCGGACGGGGTGGGGGCTGGCATTCTTATCCACCCAGCAAACCCTGACCAGCAGCAGAAAGGAAATGTGTAAGGGAGGGATGTAGTAATCCACCCCTATATCACCAGCCCTGTGGGAGGCAAGAGGATTGGGAGTTCAAGGCCAGCCTCGGCCACGTAGCAAGTTCAAGACTCAGGGGTTGGAAGACTATTTCCCAAGGTGCTGCCTCTCACTCCCACAAACCAGCAGCTACCTGCAGTGACTGCCACCTGTTCCCTGGGTATCGCCCAGCCTGATGTCAGAGCCACTCCTGGTCTTTCCAAGCTCTGCTTCATAGATGAGGGCACACGTGAATTGTGGTCACCTGGGAGCCCCGTGTCCTCTGTGGGTTTCTCTGTGTAGCTCTGGCTGTCCTGGAACTCACTCTATAGACCAGGCTGACCTCGAACTCAGAAATCCGTCTGCCTCTCCCAGCCCTCTGTGGGAATCTTCTCAGCTATTACTCCAGTCGGCCTCACTTTCTTCTGCTCTGCTCCCACACCCTGCCCTGCACCTCCTCAAAGGCCTGAAGCAGCTCAGCTGCGCCTGCCCACCCTGCTCCTGGCAGCAGTGCCCAAGTCGGCTGGGTCGCTCCCCTCAGTGCCCTCGATGCTTAGGCCATGGGCTTGGCAGAGGAAAGTGAGGTGGGGGAACAGCCCCTGGCATGTGGCTCTGGCCTCCCTGTGGCCCTGTGTTGGTGACAAGTGTTTCCAGATTCCTCCAACGCTGCAGCCACCTAGAGGGAGGGGCAGAGCAATGCCCCCCCCTGCTCTCCCGCGCCCCCCACCTCTCCCGCTGGCCCCCATCGCTCTCCTCTCCGCCCCCCCCCTTTCCTGCTGGCCCAAAACCCTGCAAATGGAAGAATTTCAAAAGCTGGAGGAGGGTAGGAAGGGAAAGAGGTGGCTCTTCCCATTGGCCCGTGTGCGGTCCCTCTCCCCTTCTGACGCCTTCCCCCTCCCCCCACCCAAGCTGGCTTTGCAGTGTTGTCTCTTCTTGCCTCTTGGGTGACCATACAACTGCTGCACCTCCCCATAGCTGCTCTGGCTTTGGTTCTGAAGCCAGGTAAAGGGTTCAGGACCACACCGGATCTCTTCATAGAGGCTATCAAGGACAGGCTTGGTTAACCTCGAACCTTTATGGACCCTTATCTTTCCCACCCCCACGAGAGGCCAACATAGCCCATGTGTGCCATGCAGGCTCAGAGCAGGGCAGGGTACCAGCACGGACGTGCCCAGCACACAGATGATGCTCCGCGGGAAGCCACACCCTGCCTCAGTCCCTGCAGGCTCTCTTTATTTCCTTCCAATCAAGTGCAGAAAGGCCCACTCTCCCTGAGCCCAGTGCTGGCATGGGTGATCCTCTCCTCCTGCCAGGGATGGAACCAACGGTAAAGGAAGGAGGCAGGGTGGCGGGGTGGGCAGAGGAAGCATGTACTCTCATAGCCCACAGGAACCACGGAGCCTGTGGGAAGGCTTCGATATGGCCAAGGGTGCTTCTTGCACTCTTGCAGACCAGGAAAGACAGCACCCGGGACTGCTGTCTTAGTCAGATTTTTAAAAAATCCTTCTATCGAACAAGACAATGAATTACACTCTGATGGATGCCGTATTAATTAGGGTCCGCATGGGATCCCAGGGGTGCGCAGGAGGCTGCCTGTGCAGGGGACCCGCAGGGGGATGCAGTGTAAATGTCCTCTCTGGGCTTCCCACGGAGGTGGAGAGGGTGGCCCCGGTGAGGTTCACCTGGCCGCACTTTAAAGCTCTGAGCCCCTTTCCAGAGGAGGGGACAGGAGAAGGGGACTGTGCAAGGCACCAACTCAGGAGGAGAGGAGG
>NC_034603.1:84521227-84523948 GCF_900095145.1 Mus pahari | reverse complement strand
TTTCTGAGTTCAAGGCCAGCCTGGTCTACAGAGTGAGTTCCAGGACAGCCAGGGCTATGCAGAGAAACCCTGTCTCAAAAAACAAAAAACAGGTTCCTCAAGCAAGACATCTGGGAAGCAGAGGCAAGTGGATTCCTCGTTCCAGAAGGACAGGGAGATGTCTCAGGGGCCAGAGAACCGGAATTCAGTTCCCAGAGCTCCCGTGAGCTTACAAGCGACTGTAGCTGTGGTTTCGGAAGATCCCACACCCTCTCCTGACTCTGTGGGCAGCAGGCACACACATGGTGCCTCCGCACGGGCACAACACTGGCATACGTGAGACAAAATTCTCCTGTCCTTGGATTGACTTGACGCCTGTGTCTCATGACTGCTAGCTTTGAAATGAAAACATAGGCTGTGGCTCTCGGGTCCAGATAGATGGTGTCCAATTAGGCGGCTATGAGCCGGGTTTACCACAGACTCCCTCATGTTCAGGGGTAAAGACTATAGATATACAATTTCAAGAAATTTAAATTATTTAAAAAAATAACCTATGTGTGTGCATGCGTGTGCCCATATATGTTCATGTGTGTGTGTTTGAAGGGACTCTTTCCCGACGTGGGGTAGGTCATGGGTGAACTCTGACATATTGGATGGTTCCGCTATTTTTGCCTGCATGGCTTTCATTCTTGCTTGTGACCTCATCTACTCTGTTGTTGCCCCTGCTAACTCCTGTATTCATGCTGGTACCGGCTTCTTGGCGTTTCCGTCATTGACTGAAGACTGGAAGTTCTGCAGCAATCCTCCCGGCCTTCTGCACCAAGAGTGGCTCAGGCACCCAGTCTTGTGGACTGGACAACTACAGGGCTGAAGGTGATGCCACAGTAGGACGGGTCCCATTGCTGAGGTACCAGCCTCCATGACGGGCCCACTGGGAGGTTCCCAGCCTCTCTGGTGTGAGTCAGCCATCGTGGGACTACTGAGACTGTGTCACGTAACCCAATCTAGTGTGTTGCTTTCCTGTTGCTGTGATAAAATACCAAGGCCAAAGACAACTTAAGGAGGTCTCAAACTTGGTTTATGGTTCCAGAGGACAGACCATCTGCAACGTGTATGTGCCGGGGCTACAGGCATGTGCCGGGGTTACAGGCATGTGCTGTCACACTCACGGAACACTGGGAACCAAGTCAAGACTCTCATGCATGGACTCTACCAACTGAGCCACATCCTCGACCCAATGCTGTTTTAAATACAGTTTCTAAACACTGTGTGCCCTCTGCCGGCTCCTCCTCAGTCTCTGTCCCTTTTCCTCCTCCGCATCAGACTCCCATTCCCTCCTCTTACAGCTCATTCTGACAGTGTGGTTCCCTTGGCTGCCATAGTCCCGGATGCTAGCTCTGTTAGGACCTGTGACGTCCTAGACAGTCAGCCATCCTTTCCCACGAGACCATAGGCCTCTGGAGAGGACCAGCCATCCTTGATGGCTCAGATTCCCAACGGAGACTCAAAACCAAATTATTTAGTAACTGCTTGATCAAAGGGTCAGAGGTCAGCAATGGGAATGGCCCAGTCACAGACCCTGCTGGAGGTGGATCACACCTTCTACCCAACCAACAGCTGAAGTGTTAAACTCAGGGCCCTGGAGACACTGCATGACTGTCAGGAGCCAGCACAGGGGTTTGGGGAAATGCTGGCCTTTAAACTAACCTTTTGGATTCTGGAAGGTGGCTTCCGCATAATCTAGACACTTTCATGCATTGGAACGGAGTGGGGGAGGGGTGGCAAATACCGACCCTTGGAACAGGATGGAGGAAGCTATTAAGCTGCACATTTGTTCAAAGAGAGATAAAGACTACAAAGAATTACAAGAAACCCCCTAAATTACAAGTGTGGGTTTCAGTAATTGCTAAATTACAGAGCTCTGACTTTATTAGACACACACCCCCTGCTTCCACAGTTGCCAGGGCCAGCCTTGAACTGACAAAAGCCAGAACATTCTGGAGGAATCTGGGCAGGGAGTCAACGGAGGCCCCCAAGACACAGAGATCGGGCCAGGTTTCTGGTAGTGAGTCCTACAGAGTCTCCAGGGAGCTGTGTAGCCTGACTGCCCAGGCGGATGCTGGCTGGCTCCTAAGATCAGCAATCACTTGCAGCCAGTGGAGTTGGGGGGGGTTATGGGGGAGGAGAGAATTTTCAAGGTCATCTTAAGGTCATCTTGGCAGACAGTAAGTGTGAACAGGATGACCCTAGCGTGACTTTCACAGTTCACATCTGTAACATCTGGCAGGTCAGGAGATCACACCATCTCTCTACAGCAACAGGTACCTGTGTGTCTACACCAGTTCCCGGGAGCCACGATCACTTCCTCTGTGTCAGTCACTGTTCTGTTGCTGTGGAGAGACACCGTGACCAAGGGGACTTATAGAATTTATTTGGAAGCTTGCTTTACAGTTTCAGAGGGTGAGTCCGTGGCTCTCGTGGTCGGGGGGGGGGCGGAGGGGGGGGATGGCAGAAGGCAGGCAGGCATTGTGCTGGAGCAGCAGGGAGAACTGAAGCAGCAGGAGTCAGAGAGGAGGAAGGGAGGGAGAGGGAGAGGGAGAACTGGAAGTATCATGGGATTTAAACCCTCAAAGACCACCCTCAATGACACACCTCCTCCAACAAGGCCACACCTCCTCCAACAAGGCCACACCTCCTCCAACAAGGCCACACCTCCTCCAACAAGGCCACACCTCCTCCAAC
>NC_034603.1:84451707-84521207 GCF_900095145.1 Mus pahari | reverse complement strand
AAGGCCACACCTCCTCCAACAAGGCCACACCTCCTCCAACAAGGCCACACCTCCTCCAACAAGGCCACACCTCCTCCAACAAGGCCACACCTCCTAAGCCTTCCCAAACAGTCCCAAACAGAAATTTAAATATACAAGCCATTGGGGCTGTTTTCATCCAAAGGACCACACCCCCAAGCTTCTGACACAGCCCTGCCTATAAGTACATTCCACCCACCCATTCAGAGTTTCCGGCAACATCCATTTCTCTCCTCCACACCAACTTCAGGGAGAGACCTGATTCTACCTTCAAATCACGTGTAGCCAACAGCAAAGCAAATCTGAGACTTATTTTCCTAAGTCACGGTTTGGGGATAGAGAAATAAATCGCAGGATACCCCAAAAGAAAGAAAAACATGATCAGGGGAAAACTCTCACCAGGAAAAGATAGTGATGTGGGGGTTCTGTCAACGCTAATTTCCCTTTTCATTGCTGAGGTGCAACACCCGGCAGAAGGAGCTGAAAGGCGGGAAGGGTCTTTTGATTCAGTTTAAGAAGGTCTGCCATAGCAGTAGGGGGCACGCAGCTTTCATCCCAGCGTGCAGGAGGCAGAGGCAAGAGGATCTCTGTGAGTTCGAGGCCAGCCTGATCTACACAGAGAGTTCCAGGACAGCCAGGGCTACAGAATACAAATAAATAGGAAGTCCATCATGGTGGGGAAGACGTGGCTGTTGGTGGCTCCTGGTGGCCAGGGCGAGGGGGCAGCTGATCAGAGAGCTCAGACCAGAGTAAGAGCTGTGGCCCACTCCCACAGCTAGCTCCGCCTCCTAAGCGGTCCACAACCCCCCAGACTCGTGTTCCAGCAGGGGACTAAACATCCAAGCACAGGGGTCTGTGGTGCATGCACATTCAAACTGTAACAGACAAAGTCTTAGCTCACCAAAGTAACTAGAAATACGTAAAAAGACCTACTGGGGGAACAGTGGGGAGAGGACACATCTTCATGTGAACAGATGGGGATTTCAACAGGGAGAGAAACATCTGAAGAGCCAGAGAGGCTGGGCTGTGGCTCTCGGGAGAGCGCTTGCCTACCATATATTGTAAAGGCCACAGATCCCCGCCCCACCCCCCACCCCCAGCATGGCAAAATAGACAGACAGACAAACGGATCCTACGTCCCCATACCCATCCTCCCTGCAGCTGCCACCCCAAGGACAATAAGTCCTACAGATTCAGCCGCAGCTCTGTAAAGAGAGGCAGAGGCAGAAGTCAGTGACAGGCCTGTCCCCAAGTCCATTACAGAGGCACGAACCCTAGTTCTGAGCCATGCCCACCTTGGCTGGGCAGGTGACTGTGCTTCTGGGACTCTTGGGCATCCCAGCCTGGACCCGCTCTCCCACAGGACCCTTCTACAGAGGTCAAGCCCTTACTCTTTGGGGCTAGGATGAAGGTATTAACCGGGAAGAGAGAAGAGGCCGTGGAGATGTCTTGGGTGGCTGGGCTATCTGAAGAGCCCAAAGCTGATGTCCCTGGTACCCAGGAGAGACAGGAAGAAGGGGAGGAAGAGGGAGAGAGAGAAAGGGGGAAGAACTGGCAGTGGCACTGTGGGTAAAGACGTCTTACAGATGCTCTCTGGCATCCAGGCCCCTCCGAGTGATGGGTTTTTAATTCCAGCAGACAGATCAAGAACCGTTTGCTCTGGGCAGCCTTAATTATTCATGCCCTATTTTCTTCAGATTCTTTATAAGCGCCTTATACGAAAGGAAAGGAAGATGATTTTCCCGCAGAGCGCTCGGTGCTCATTCAGTGACAACTTGTATGAGGCCCAGTGGCATCCCAGGTGCTCAGGAGCTTCGCTGGGTGCAGAAAGATCCCACTAGCAATGGTGGCGAAGTCCCGGCGCCCTAGGAAACTGTGTTTCAGATGTGACCTGGGTCCGTCTGATCCCTCAGAGCAGGACAGTGCTACTGTGCCTCTCCAGTATGAAGGGAAAGCCCTGGATTGGAACACACGAACACACACATGCTCGGGCTCCAGAGATGCTAAGAATGCCCACCTGCCAGGGCTGAAGAAAGGGTGACATTGTGACAGGGAGAGACCCGAACCTGGTGTGAGTCGATGCAAGGTCCAGGTGGCCCTAGGCTTAGTGCAGAATCTGTCCTGCCTCGGGCTTGTGGCTTGACACCTCCAACCTCTGAGCCAAAATCCATCTTTCCCCCTCAAAGTTGTTTTTCTTGGACTCCTTATCACAGCAATGAAACACAAGGTTCCTTCCTTCCTTGTTCTCCAGCATCAAACAATGCCTTAGTGGCCATGTCCCTGTTGGTGGGACAGAGCTTGTCTAAGGCCACACAGCAGAAAGAGACACCCCACTTCCACTCTGCCCTCTGAGTCACACTGATACAGAAGGGACACTCCGGCACTATTGAGGGCCGCCTGTCCACTGGCCCAGCCTGAACTCCAGGAATGCTTCCGTATGCAACCTAGGACCCTGGGGTCCTTATGCGGACCCAAGTTCAAGGTTACAGAGTTGAATCTACACGGGAAAGTGGTTTTGTGTCTCAGTTCTACCTGTCTTGCTGCTGTGACTGAAATACGTGATGCAAAAAAACCTCAGGAGAGGAGGGGTGACTTCAGCCTGCTTTTGCGGGGTGACAGTCTATCATGGTGGAAGGAGATGGAGGCGGCTGGCCACATGGTGCTCACAGGCAGGAAGTGGAGCGATGCATGCTGGTCCTTGGAGGACTCACCCTTTTTCCTTTTCTTTTTAATTCATTCAAGGACCCCAGTCCATGGGGTGACACTGTCCACATTCTAAAAATGTGCTTATAAACACACCTGTGTCCTAGGTGGTCCCAAATCCAGTTGACACTGAGGACTAACCATCACACCTCTGGAAGGGAAGGCTGGACAGGAGCAGACGAAGCACAGAGAATTATAGTTATTTTTTCATTGTTGCCAAATATCTGATAGAAGAGACTTGAGGGAGGATTTCTGTTTGTTTTGTTTTTATGACCCGTAGTTGATGGAGATACCACCCATCATGGCAGGAAGGTTTGTGCTGCAGCTTCCTTGAATCTCTATAGATCAGGAAGAAGAGAGTCTGTAACCCTCTAGCCTCACCTCCGCATCCAAAAAACCGCCATAACCTCCCAGAACAGCGCCACCTGCTGGAGAGCATGGGTTCCAACACAGAAACCCGTGAGAGACACTTCACATTCAAACCTTAGCAGGCAGGAAGAAGGAGGGGAGCCTCCTCTAAGGGAACCTCCTCCCTGTCTTCGGCTCTAGAGAGACTCCCTGCTTGTACTACTGGATGCAGAGACGAGAGGATCCTGACCGTTCACTGGCAGGCCAGCTTAATCGAAATTGCAAGCTTCTGGTGCAGTGAGAGACTGTCACACGGCACTGAGAGAGAGAGACGCTCGATCTCCTGCTCCGTCCTCTCTCTATGTGCACCGTAAGTACACTCATACACTCACATGCATGCATGCAACACACACATGTATGCATGCAGTCATGCATGCACACACATGCCCTACATGCATGTGCACACATATACACTCTACATGCAGGCATGCATGCACACACATACATGCACACATTTTTATTTTTATATTCTATTATATATTATAGTTTTATTATTTTAATATATATCATATATTATTTCTATATTTTATATTTTAACTGGAAGTCACTGTCACTATTTGCTGTTCCCATGCCTACTGTTCAAACGTTTTATAGTGTGCAGGTACTGCGTGAGTTATCAGTGAGTTACATCTTTATTAAGTCTTACTTTAGTCTTTCATGGACAGGGTTTCACTTGTACCTTTATAGCCAGTCTGGTCTCTGGTCCTCTGGCCTCCCAGGAATCACACAGTCTGTGTCTCTATTTCTGGTCTTACTATTAGGATACGGTGGAGGAAAGGTACCATTGGCTGGTCCGGGGTCAGGATGCACCGCCGAGAGATCACATCACTCAACAGATCTAATGCAAGGCATTTACTGGGAAAGGAGGAGAGTAAAATGTCTTCTTGGAGTGATAACATGAGAAAGATAGACAGAGAGAAAGACCAGGGGACAGAGAGACCAGATGGGGAGCCCCCCCAGTGGAAATGCTCTGCACCTGGCGGCAGTGGGTGATGATGTAAGCCGACGTAAGGAGGGCTGGCAGGGCATGCCTGACTAATAACACTTTTTAGGTCTTCCTCCAGCTGTGGCCCTTGGCAGCAGGAAACCAGGTTTGGAGGCAGCATAGAGAGAAGTTCTGCAGGCCCAGTGGACCCACTGGGCATCAAGGCAGACAATCCTCTGCACCAGGACTCTCCAAGGGCTCCTAGCAACGGATGTTGGGTGACTGCCACCCGGTATTGGTGTGGGGCCAGCCAGCATCCTTCCCACGGGCACTCAGCTGCTACAAGGCCCCTCCTGTCTGCGCTCTGGGCAGCAGAGCATCTGGAAGGAATTTCCACTGGAACTCAAGAAATGCACCTCAATCCTACACTGGTCCCCAATGGGCTAATGGGACTGTGTAGGGGTGGGAGGGGGCAGGGGAATTAAGTGAGGATGGGGACAAGATTCCTCCCCCCCTCCTTCCAAGAGGCCAGGGGAGAGAGAGGCATAGAAGGGCAAGCCCCTGGCTGAGGGGTCCTTCTGGGCAGGAGACACAGGGACCTGGGTCGGGGTTGGGGGCTGTGGTGCACAGTCATACCATGTAGCCCATGGTGACCTCAAACCTCTGATATTCTTGTCTTGGTGTCTCAAATGCTGGGATCACCACTGTGCTCCCTAGAGTCTGAGGCCCGTGCCCCAGGATCAGGGTAGGCAGCATTATTGGGTGTGAACGAGGATATTTCTCTGTTGTGTAATTTTTTCTGGCATTTTCTATATTGAACAAGGCTAGAATTGTAGTTAGGAAATGGTGTTTTAAAGCGAGTACAGAGATGGAGAGGTGGCTCCATGGTTAACAGCACTGGCTGCTATTCCAGAGACCTCGGGTCCAATTTCCATCCTCAGCGCCCACAGGGCAGTCTGTAACCCCAGTTCTAGGGGATCCTACCCCCTCTTCTAGCTTCCTCAGGCATCAGGCACACACCTGGCTTACAGATATACATGTAGGCAAGACGTCTACACACATTAAATAAAGAAACTTTGATCTTTTGAGTAGAGAGATGGCTCATTCAGCAAGGTCCCCGTTATGGGAGCACGGGGCCTTAGGTTGGAATCCTCAGAATCAGGTAAAGCCAGGCATGGAGGCATACATATAACCCCAAGTGGCAAGATGGGCAGACCCACGGGGCTCGCTGGCCGGCCAGCCCAGACCGTCTCAAGTAAACAAAACAACTAAGGTTGTCCTCTGGCCTCCACATGTGCACAGGTGCATACAAACACCACACACACACACACACACACACACACACACACACACACACACACACACACACACGGGATACCTACAAACAAAAACCCATGAGAGAGAGCCCCACACAGTGCTCTCCCGAGCAGGTTCGTCAGACTCTCACCAGCCTGAGCCGCCTGCACCGAGCAGGCTTCACTCCAGTGGCTCCCAGGGGCTTTCTATCAGTTTCCTGCCTTTAAACCCTGAGGCCTGGAATGGGGAGAGGGACTCCTGGCATTTTTGGACTCTGCAGGACACCCCAAAAATCTCACAGAAGCCTAAACCAGTAGGAGCAGGGCCTGCTGCAAGGTCTTCCCGCTCCTGGGTTTTGCCTTGGCGACAGTCCATTCTGGATTATGCCACTGTCCCAGGAACCACTTGTGCTGGCTACATGTGATGCTGGAGTTGGATAGGAGAAAGTCACTGGTGTGGGGTCCCACACCATGAAGCCACCTTGTCCTTCTGTCCAGCTTCCCCTCCCCTTCCCCCCAGCTCTGATAGCTCCATGGAAAGCCCACATTCACATTGAGGGCTGGAGCCCACATTGCATGAGCCTGTGTTCCTGATCGTGGATCTCCAGCACCTGGACTTTTTCCTCTTAGTATAGTCGTGCATGCCTGTAACCCCAGTACTGTGGAGAGGAGAAAGGTGAGGATCCCCCCATTACTAGATAGGAGGCACCAGAGAGCCCATGTTCCTGGGCAGATGAGAATGGCTGGCCACTCTAGTCCTACCGTGTCTGCTTGAGTGGGAGGCGGGGTTTCCCCATCACCGGCTTGGAGGGCTTGGAGGTACGGGTGAGCTGGGCTGGAGGCCAGTCAGGTGAATGAGTTGACAACTGCCTAAGCACTTGGGGCTGGAGGAGGCTGGCGCTGCACAGGGAACAGTTCAGCCTTGAGGAAGGAGGAATTCGAGGAGGAGTACTTGCCAAGGAACATAGAACTGGAGGACTCAAGCAAGCTGCCTCCACGGACCAGACCCCCTTACCAGGGCCATCAATAGCCAAACCAACAACTTGATGCCTGATCCCACGAGGCCACTGAGCACACCTCATTGGCTGAAGCCCGTTTGTCTTCAGGTGGCCTTCAGAAGAGTGTGGGCAGGCCAGAGAGGTAGGCAAGCCACTCACTCAGCTTGGTGGATGCAAGCAAGCCTCGGGTTGTCCTCTCACGTTGTCTCTGTAGCGCAGGAAGGGGATGTGGGGAGGTGATCGCCCCAGATTCCCACCTGCACAGAAGCTTAGAATAAAACTTCATTTGAACACAGGATCTTTACAGATGTCATTAAAATCAAGATGAGATTATCCTGGGCTGAAATGGCGCCTATGTCTGAGGAGAGTGTCCCCTCAAGAGCAAAGTGCACAGATCTGAAATAATGCAGTCCCCAGGAGCAGGGGAGGCAGGGGACTGGGGATGGAGCAGGGTCCTGCCAACACTGGGTCCAGGGCTTCTGAATGGTGAGTGTGTACACTACTATTGTTCCAGAGTGCCTGGATTGCAGTCACTGGTCAAAGGAGCTGCGGGGCATTAAAGCACACAGATTCCTGAGCACAGAACTGGCTGGCTTGGCCAGCCTCCTGGGACCACACATGGTTTAGTTCGCATGGAATAACATTATTATAAATGGCCAGTTACCAGGGTCTCACATAATAAAATTTAGATTTGTATTTATGTGTATATGTGTGTCTGCCACATGTGTGCAGGTACCACCAGAGGCCAGAAGAGGGCGTCAGACGTCCCATGAGCTGGATTAACTTTTCACCACTGCTGATTTCCAATTCCGGGTCTCACACAGTCTTCTAGCTTCCTCCCACTGGGAGCCTCTACTCCCCTGCCCCCCCCCCCCGCCCCTTTAATGAACCAGACAGGTCCTGCCAAAGAGAACTCCAGAATAAAAGTTTGTATTTGAAACATTTATTTCAGGAAATACATTTCAACACTTTGTTATTTATACAAAAGAGAGAGAGAGAGAGAGAGAGAGAGAGAGAGAGAGAGAGAGAGAGAGAGAGAGACTTTTCCACCCCCCCACCAGGAAGCCCCCAGCAGAGGGCCATGTGAAACAGCCTGGTGAGACGAACAGTTTCAATACCTGGTTACAGAGGCACAAAGTCATCCTGATGACCAGGTTGCTGCTAAATCCCCAGGGACACTGGGGCTGGAGAAGGCTGGAGTGCCCTGGGTCCAGCATGCTGGAGATTTCCTTCAAAGTCCTGATTTTGGCAAAAGAACTTGGCAAGCTGGCAAGCAAACTGTTCGGCCACAGGGCGTGACGAGGGGCCTTCCATGCTTGGATGAGGGAATAGACGCCCAAAGCAGGAAACAATGTTCGTCTCCGTCTGTCTGCACCCCACCCCTCCCACTGCACTTCTGGGCTGCAGAAAGCTAGCCCAGGGTCTGTAGAGGACCTTCCCCAAGCGGCTCCAACCCACTAACCTCACCAAACTTCCTCCCCAGGGGCAAACGTGAATGGGAGGCAGGCAGGAAAGACACGGCTTTGGTCAGCTGTGCATGGATGGCCCCTAATGTTCCATCTGAGAGAAGATGAGTGAGTCCGGCTATCCACCTCTGACCCCTCATCTCTCCCTCTTTGGGGGTATTTTTGATGGGTTCTAGGGCACAGGGCTAGTCTAGGCTCATGTAGACAACAAAATGGTCAGGTTTCTGGCTCCCACCCAGTACAGTCACTGAATCATTGAGGCTTGAGCCTGGCGTGTGTGGGGTGGGGCAGGGTGAGGCAGCGGAGCGTCAAGGTAACCAGAGTGTCTTGGCCCAAACTGAGGACCACACGGATATGCCTTCCGCGGCACCTGGGGCAGGAGAACTCCCACACACCCTTATGCCTCCCTGCCATGGCTTCCTCCCTCATGGCTTCGACTCATCTTCTTGCTTTGACCTTCCTTATATTGGGAGTGGGGCTTCATAACACTGGGGAGCATCTTTCACGCTTCGTCTTTTATAATTAAAGCCCAGTGTACTAGCAGTATCTACAGCACAGGGGAGAGAGACTCGAAGGGCAAGGGAGAAAGGACACCTCCCCCTCTCCAGCGCGTCCCTGCTTTTCATCCAAAGGGACATCTGGGAAGAGGTGACAGGCTCTTGTGGATCAAGGCACTTTCTGCTCTGGGACAAGCTCGAGGGGCACGGTTGTCACTTTGTCTAAGTGATTGGCAACTTTGGCTGCGACGTCTCTAGTTCCCTTGAGGGGCAGGCAGCTGAGGGCACTGTAAGAAACACCCCCGGAGGGGCAGGTGGGGTTCCAGGAACACCTGGCCAGCTCCATCCTCCTCTGGTGCAGCCTCTAACTGGCTTGGGGCTGCGGCCATGGGGTCTGGTGGTCTAATGGGCTCCTCTGCACCCCCTAGGCCCTGGCCCCCACAGGCTTCGGCTAAGAACTCAGAGCGGGCACGGACACATAGCTCTTCTAACCGCTCAGGGGCTGAGTCCGGGAGGAAGTAGAGCACAGAGGCAAACCCAGGCTTAACCCCGCCCACCCTGCTGCTGCAGCCAATAAGAGCACACTTGGGAGGTAAACCCTCTCTTATTACCTGGCAAAGTGGGAAGAGATGGATGGAGGCAGGTGACAAGTGGAGATAATTATATAAAATAAGACAGGGTAGGTGGGTGGGCCAGGGATGATGAAAAGATCTGGGGGTGGGGTCCAGGGGCGGGACGCATCTACATCTCCTGGGCTTCCGGCTCCTTCTCGATCCCGTTGGCCATGGCGCTATTGCCCTCGTTGAGGCGTTTCACACGGTAGGCTTCGAAGTGGATGTTGCTGGTGATGTCTTTAATGTTCTGCATGTGCGTCCTGCAGGGGACACGGCCAGCATTGTGGGGGAGGTGTGTGACCACTTTGCCTGCCTGGGATGACAACCGCATGCCGCTCCTGGCTCTTAGAGACAGCCTGCAGGCACTCTGTGCATCCCCAGCAAAACCAGGTTGAGTTCACTCGCTCTCTGGTAACTCCAGACCTTCTGGGGCCTCACATTCTAACCCGTACCCCCGTCTCTGTGTTCACACTGGCTAGTCAGGGGCCTGCACAAGGATGGAGAACTGGGCACTAAAAACACAAAGCTGTGGAAGGTCTCAAGGCCCTCACCAGTGAGCAAGACTTGGGTATTCGTGCTCCAAGACAGAAATTCACGCTGTGGCCAGCAGGAGGCAGCAGATGACCACAGTCCCCAGAGCTGCCCACCCTGACATCCCTAAACTGACATTTTAAACAAAGTTTCTTTTTGCAGGTGGGAGCCAGAGCCTTAAAGCCTGCCAGGCAAGTTCTATCAACGGCCCACACTGCAGATCTCCCCTCCTCTTTACTTTGGGAAGGGGAGTGGGAAAGGCGAGGAGCCCCGAAGGCTTTATTCCTGGAAGCCCCACCCCAGGCCCTCAGACAGTCCTACGCAGCATATCTTTTACTACTAATGTGTATTAATCACACAAATGAATTTTTTCTTTTAGTTTGTTCGTTTTGTTTGGGACATACAGTCCAGGCTGTGCTGTGTGGACAGTAGCCATAGCTGAATCTAGCATGTTTAGCCCACTGGGGACCAGATGGAGCCCCTCTCGTCCTGGTGACCTCGAAAGGTTAGAAAGAATCCTCATTTCTTTATCCATTTCTGGGTTTCTGTTAGCTTGTTTTCAGCTCTGTTCCCAAGAACAGGGCTGACATCAGGCAGCCAGGGTGGGGCCTCTGCCCGCCCATCTACCACCACCAACCCCCAGAGCTGGTCCTCCCAAGGGGCCTTCAGAGCTGACTTACCTGATAAGGAGATCCCGCAGGTAGGCAAATTCACAGTGAGTGGTATTCTCAACTAAGGAAAAGAGGAGGAGGGATGATCAGTGGGGAGGAAGCCCCTCCTCTCCTCCCCGGGAAAGCCAACAGCTTCCAGAAAGCCCCGCCCCCTGGGCAGGATGATTGACAGTCAACAGGGAGGCACGCCTCTAGTGTGTCTATGAGAGCTTCAGCTGAGGGAAGATCCACCGGGAATGTGGGCAGCACTATCTTGTGGGCTGAGATTCCGCAGCTGAATAAAAAAGAAAGTAAACTGAATTCCAGCATTTATTTATCTGCTTCCCGACTGCGGATACACCGTGATTGACAGTCTCTTGTCCTGCCGCCATGACTCCCCAGCATGATGGACTGTACCCTGGAACCGTGAGCCCAAATAAACCCTGTGTTCTGGACTGGGGTGAATTCTGTTGGCTTCTCTGACCCAGTTTCTCAATAAAATGAGCAAGTGACTCACTCAGTAGATAAGGGCATTTGCCGCCAAACCCAGCGACCGCAGTTTGATTCCCAGAACCACACGGTAGAAGCAGAGAGCCAATGCTTGCAAGCTGTAGTCTTACTACTACATGCGTGTTTTGGCATGTACGTCCTCTCTTCCCCCAATAAAGTAAATAAGTTAATAAATAAATGTAAAGGGAAATTTAAACGGGAGAACAGCAGGGCACAAAAGCCCAAATGAGCCAAGGATGTATTCTGACTTTGTGATGCTTTCGAGGAACAAAGTAGCTTTTCATCCTCCAGGTAGAACGTACTCTGGCCACCTTCCGAGGACAGAACAGACGCTTCGGATGGTGTGTACCAAGAAGGATTAGGAGTAGGCCTCGTTAGATGGGACTTAGTTATGAACTCACAGGGTCCCTGATCTGAACTTGCACCAGGTTCTGATAAGTTCCCAGGAGCTTCACAAGGACCACCAGGGGGCGTCCCCAGAGGCTGCCTGGATCCTCAGCTGGGAACAGTAATCTAACCTGGCTCAATGAGGGCTCACTGAGTGCATGCAGTACCCAAGTTGGCCATCAGAGGTCAGAAGAGACACGTCAGTATCCAGTGCCTCTCCTAGAGTCCCAGGACTTTTACCCCGAACTTTCCTCCTCCAAACCTTGCCTTGCGTATTCCTGGAGAGGATTTAGAGGATGAGGAAGACATCAAAGACGGGAAGGAAGGGACTGAGGGGAACCAAGCTGAGGACAAGCCTTTGAGAGGACAGCTTCAGAGAGGCCCCTAGAGTCACCTCTGGCACCTGAGGCCACAGGCACCAAAAACACCCAGAGCATATTTAGAGACGGTCCCCAGGACGCCCCACTGGGCGGACCCCAGGGTCTCCAGGGCAAGGCTTCCTGTGGTGCCAGATCACCTCCCAGCACGGAGCCCTGGCTGTCCATCCATTCTGTTTTCTTACTCCCTTGCTCTTTCTTCTTAGGCAGTGTCTCAGGAAGCCCAGGCTGGCTCCGAGCTCACTGTAGGGTGGGTGAAAGTGAATGAGTCCCTGACCCTCCTAGCTCCACATCTCAAAGACAGCACAGAAGCAGCAAACCTGGTTTCTATGGGGCAGAGTGTGGAACTCAGTTAATTCAAGGCAAGCACCTGACCAATGAATGGGACCTAGCCCAGTGACTCAGTGGTTCTCGACCTACGGGTCATGACCCCAGACATCCTGCATATCAGATGTTTACGATTCGTAACAGTTGAAAATTTTACAGTTATGGAGTAGCAACGAGAATAATTTTATGGTTGGGGGTCACCACAGCATGAGGAACTGTATTAAAGGAAGATTGAGTTTGCACTGGGCTAACTCCTCTCTGCAAGGATGAGTGACCTGGGGAGCTGAAAGGGTTAAATGATAATCCACTATGGGGAGGGGATCCTGGCTGGAGGCCTCTATGCCCAGAGCCAGGAAGTACCATCCAGACCAGAGTCTTAGAGTAACTGCTCCTCGGAGAGTTCCAGCAGGCCTGGTGTGGTGAGGCACCTATGATCCCAGTGCTCGGGAGGCCAAGGCAGGAGGGCTTGAGTGCCAGGTCATCCCGGGCTACATCCTGTTCTGCCTAGACCTCAGGACAGAGGTCTAAGTCTGCACCTATGAAGGGTGCGAGACTGGGGCCCTAGAGAACTGAGATTCCCCCAACTCAAAGCCTCAACTCACTGCTCCTCTGTGGGGCCTTTCGACCACACTTGTCACAAGGAACAAAGTGGGTTTTCATCTTCCAGGCAGCTCTGCCCTTCCCCATCCTCCGTTCTAAAGAGGGTGGAAGAGCAGAGAGAAGAGCAAGAAAAGCCTTGGACCCTTCCTACCTGGGGTGCTGGACCCCAGGAAAGCTCAGAGCTCCAGCCCTCAGTGCATGGGACAAACTAACAAAGTCATTAAGTTCAGGGACCCTGGTGCACATGAGGTGCACCCTACAGCCAGTGTCCTTATAAGAAACAGGGACCCACAGTGCACTGGGTGATGTCCCAGGTCCAACTACAGCTTCAACACTGTGGTAGCACAGCAGCCGGTACCTTCAATGGTGCCCCACTTGGTCTTCCTTCCCAGAATCCTCTTGCCATTGACTTGATACTCATGGTCGCTGCCCACCACAGCAAATGGGATCATCTCCTGGAGGAGGGCAGAAGAGTTAGTCACACGTGATCGGCAGGGCCAGTGCCACCCTAGAACATCCCGTGTCTTGGGCCTGGAAAACTGCAGGCCTTGCCTTCAGAGGACCCAGAGTGGACAGACGGGCTCCCATCTATCTGTCCACCGCCCCTGACCTCCCAGCGGCAGATTGACCCACTGACCCGGAACTTCTCGTTCACCAGCCGGTCTTCTGCGTCCTCATCAAACTCCTTCTGCGGGTACACGTCAATGCCGTTGGACAGCAGGTCTGCCGTGATCTGGGAGGGAAGGGGCGAATCAGGCTATCAGCCACTCAGGTGTCTGAGCCATGATCACCCAACAAAGGCAGGCTCTGAGTGGCCCCACCCTGAGGATGTCTAATTTATTTAAAGATCCATTTTACATTTACTTTATATATACAAGTGTTTTGCCTGCATGTGTAGTGTACCACATGTATGCCAAGTGCCCATTGGAGCCCAGAAGAGGGCATACTGAGTTCCCTTGGAGTGGGTTGTGAGCTGCCATGTGGGTGCTGGGAATTGAACCTGGGTGTTCTTAACCCCTGAGCCATCTTTCCAGCCCCACTCCCACCAGTTTTTGGAAACAAAGACTCTAGCTCATGCTAGCCCCAAACTAGCTACTTAAACAAGAATGACCTCGAACTTGTGAACCTCCTGCCTCTACCTCCGAATGCTGGGGCTATAGTTATCATACCCAGTTCCATGTGGTGCTGAGATCAAACCCTGCACCCTCTCTCTCTGGCAGGAGAGCACGCTACCGCTACCGCCTGAGTTCCACCCCCTGCCCAGGATCACCAGCTCTGAAGCCTCTTAGGCATTAAGAAGCACTCGCCTGTCCCAAGGGGCCCTGCAGCCACTGTCCTGAGTCTCTATGTATTTCCTGTGTAGCTCATTCCTCCCCCCCCCCAAGAAAACAACTCAGGCTTGCTGCACCCTCTTTCCTAAAACCCTCTCAGGATGAGCATGGTAGCCCAGGGCGTACCTGCCTGCTGAAACTCTCCCCAGCTTGACGACTTACTGACAGCCCATGTGGCTGTCGATAGAGGACGGCCCAGGGAGCAGCTGACTTGTCTAAACTGTTCAAGCAGATCCGGGCTCTCAAACACTGGGGGGCCTCCTGGTCTCTTCTCCAGCAGACGCGCCCTTGACTACCCTTCCCTATGCATGCTGGGAAAATCCCCAACACACAGCTTGGGAAGGAAGCCCCAGTAGCCTCTGCAATTGGATATGAGGTCCCTCTTACAACCCCAGGCTGGAGCTCCCGGGAGGCTCTGAAGTCGCCTTGCACAGAAGAGGCCCAGGGCTTACCCTACTGTAGACGCCTGCAGAAACAGCCCTATCACCCAGACAGCAGTGGCCCTGACCATGGCAGAGAAGTAGGAAGCCACTGAGGTGGACTGTCACACCTAATAAAACTCAAGGCATGCTGGGTCCACGGCCCTGAGACATTTGCATGATCTACTCCCTTCCGAACCCCACTGAGACTATTGGATATGGGGAGCCCCGCAGCCACAAAGGCCAGGGGCTCCCCCTAGGCTGGACACATGCTGTGAAGGGCTGAAAGGCGCCTCTCCTGTCAGACATCCCTGGAGCTGGACAGGCCCCTGTCAAGCCTGTCACTTGTCTGGGCAGTCCTGGACGGGGAGGGGCTGGGTAGAGGCCACGAGTCCTACCCGTTGTTTGAAGTAGACCCTCTCTTCCAGGGTCAGCGTGTCCGCCTTGGCGATGACGGGGACAATGTTCACCACTTTGCTTAGCCGCTTCATGAATTCGATGTCCAGGGGCCTGAGCCTAAAATGGAGCAGTGCGAAAGTCTCCGTTTAGGGGTCCCCGTGGGGGCCATGTTGGTGGAGAGGTAAGGTTGGGCCTTAGTAGGGTCAGCACATTCTCCTTATGGAGCTGAGGGTGGGGAGCCGGCCTAAAACTGGTCTAAGATCCCTCATCCGCAAGATCTTCAGAGTCCAACTGGCCCCGGACACTCTCCACCCAGAGAGTGACTTGAGTGACTCGGCTCACATCACTGTCATGCTGTGGGGCTTTCAGTGTCAGGGGAAAGGAGACATGGGAGATCGTACCCAGAAGCTCCAGGCCCTGGGACAGGAGGACTGTTCCCAGGTCAGCCTGGCTGCAGATACCCAGGGTCTGATCCAGGGACGGGGCAGGGGCTGGCAGAACCCGAGCCTGGCCATCATTTCCTCATTGGAATGGCATCTTCCCCATAGCAGTATTGTCAGGCCCAGACAGCCTACAGGAAGTGAAGCCATGGGCAGAAGCCAAGCAAAGATGGCCAGAAGCCACTACTGTCCCCTGGGACTGAGTAGCTGGAGGAAGGGCTCTACTCCAGAGGGTCACCACTACTGGGGAAGTGCCTCTGGCTCTCCCTGCTGAAGCCATGTCAGTCTGTCTCCTGCTGTCAGACTTGGCCTTGCCCGAGGCTATACTCGGAGCAGCTGCAGAATCCCAAACGAGCCGGCCCCAGGTGAGGCCCATGGCAAGCCCTGCCATGAACTGGCTCTTGTGGGTCTCACTGGAGACGGTCACTACTGGCAAGCCCAGACACCGATATTTGGGTTTCCCCAACCAGACCTCAGTGAGACTTATGCCCTCTAGACAGGGTGCAAGATGTAAAGTCCCTTCAAAGCCCAGGCTCTTACACCCAGGGATGAGCCGGGAACAGCCTGGAGTGTACATACTCTAGCAACTTCAAATCTGTGAGTCCTCAACTCTTCTAAACAAGCCACCTCCGGCTCCTGCCGCTCTCTGAGCCCAGGACTAGACATGCACCCTACACAGAGTCAGGACAAGAGACCAGGATATCCAGCAAGGAGAGGAGTAACACGGATGTACTGGGAACAGATGAGACTCACAGGAAGCCAAGAACCCTGGTCACTGAGACCACTGACAGTCTAGCTGCCCGGGAGACTCCAAAAGGCACCTGGGATTCCTAAGCCTCCCAGGTCCCCAAAGCATCCTTGTCAAGGACGGGAAATGGGGGCAGGCACACGCACAGCCCAAGAGCCTCATTTCACCTGCAGAGACCGACTACCAGATTCTAGAACACCCCAGAGCCTGCCCAGTCCTCAGCTCTGTGGACAAAGGGAAGAAGGCAGAGTGGGCATGGAACCACCCAGTCTAGAGGCCACAGAACTTCTGTAGGCACAGACGCCCCATGACAGCTGCTGACACAGCTCTGACTCAGTGCCCCCGTCCCTGTGCCCAGACAGAATCTGGCTTGTACCGGGAACTGGGGATTCCCACCATCAAGACAAAGGGCCCAGCGTGGGACATACGAGTGGCCGGTGGCTGGGATAAAGTAGAGGCAGCAGTGGACGCGGGTGTCAGGAATGCGCTTCTTCCGGTTGATGTTGACCTCCTCCTGCAGGTACTTCTCGTACTGATCGTTGATGAACTTCATAATGGGTTGCCAGCTGCATGGAGATCTGGGTTAGCCTGCACCCCGAATGCTTCCTCCTGCCCGGGGCCTCTCTAAGCCCGCCCTCCCAAGCCCCTACCACAGGCTAACTCCCACAACTGGCTTGACACCAAAGCCTCTGATTTCATACAGGAATGGCTGGTGGTGGCAAAGACAAACCAGCCTTATTTCAGATATTCTGCCACACTCCCCGTGCTGATCTTTGCCCTGGAGTAGGAAACCCATACCAGATTGGTCCTGGATTGACCCCATTTTGATCTAGAATGTTAGACCCCAAATGCCTGCCTTTAGAATTAGAAATGATCTTATGGGGGGGGGGGTCTGGCCTCCAGTGGTATCACGGAGCCCCAAGACCAGTGGGCCTTCTACCCACAATGGAAGGTTCTCTCAGGTCACCTACCAGTTCTCATTGTTGATGTGGTCTCCGAAGCCTGGAGTGTCAATCACCGTCAGCTTCATTCGAACCCCCTTCTCTTCAATATCTGTACAAACCATAGCACCCCAAGTCAGAGGGGTCACCCCAAGCCTTCAGGTTGCGTGGCCGGCCTGGCGTGCCCCAGAATGGGCTGTGATAACAGCTGAGGTCACGCCAAGGAGCAAGTAACCTTTTCTGGGTGGTGCCAGCCATGACTTAGTATAAAGAAAGCTCAGAGGTTTGTGGGAGCTCAGCCTGGTGGGCCCATGGGAATCCAGACCACTCAGCCTCAGTGCTCCCACGGGGTCATGGTGACCTCTCTAGTGCTATGCTCTGACCCCACACTCTGGGAAGACGCAGTCCCTACACCCAGCCTCCGTGGTGCTGACCGTGGGTGATCGACTTGATTTCAATCGTCTTGGGGATGCGTTCCTCCGAGGTGGGCTGCACCGACTTCCGGCTGATTTTGGACTTGAAGAGGGTATTGATTAAGGTGGACTTCCCGAGGCCGCTCTGCCCTGGGGAGAGAAGGGAAGGCTGGTTGGAAGGCTCTCTAAGAGCACAGTTCATGTCTACATCACACTATGACCAGGACATCCTTGGATAGCCCTGCCTGAGGCTTCGCCTCCTCAGTGGAAGTTGAGGGTTGGGTTTAAACCCCAATGTGGGGATCTGGGGCCTGGTTTAACTCGGCAGAGCTCCTTCCTGGTCCTAGGAAGGCCACCCAAAGCAAGAAGGGACACCAAGACTCCAGAGGTGTGGGCCTAGGTAGCTGCAACAGCCCCAAAGAGATGCGTAGGCTGTCTGAAGATCTGGGCAGAGCACACACGCTGACGGTTCATCAGACAGAGGCCCTGCAGTCAGAAGCCTATCTGACTCTAGTGGTTTCAGACATCAGCCTATGGCAGACATTTGCCCAGACACTACCCCGGAGAGCAAGCAGAGTCTTATTCAGAGAGTAAAAAAATGACTGGTAGGCCAGATATGGTGGCATTCTTAATTCCAGAATTTGGGAGGCAAAGATCTCTGTGAGTTCAAGGCCAGCTTGGTTTACATAAACATGTTCCAGCCTTGTCACATAGTGAAATCCTACCTCCAAATAAATGATGAATGAATGAATGAATGAATGAATGAATAAATTGACTTGTTCCTTCCAGCCAAGAAGCTCCCCTTCTCAGGGTTACCGAGACAACCACATGTGTGGCACCCAAGGGACTTCTAAGCTTGCTGCACACAGCCCACTTAGGCCATGCTGATCAGCCATCTACCATTCATGACATCTAACTGTCCAAGGTCACAGGAGGAAGGTGACTATTACACCCCACTTCCTGGGTGGTCAGTGTAGCTGGGGTTCCAGGAAGCCTCCAGCCAGGCCTCCGGTATGAGAGCTGAGCCCCACTCAGTATGGAGGCCTGTGTCATTGTCACAGAAGGCTTACACCTCTTCAGTGTGTTTCCTCATGAAGGAAGCAATCTCTCTCTCTCTCTCTCTCTCTCTCTCTCTCTCTCTCTCTCTCTCTCTCTCTCCCCCCCCCCCCCCGTGGAGTCGCTGGTGGGTGTAGCCCCTCCTCCCAGCACATGTACCGTATCTGGTATGCCTCGCTGGTTGACCTTAAGGTGAGAGCTGTCCCCCCCCCCCGTTAAGCCAGTCTGAGGGTTGCTTGGGTGCTGGGGCTGAGGCTAGCCCCCCGAGTGGCCTGTAACACTCACCCACCACCATGATGTTGAACTCGAAGCCCTGTTTCATAGCCTTCCTGCGCATCTGTTCCAGGATGGAGTCGATCCCCACATAGCCGAACTCCATGGGGGCCTTCTCGTTCCGTGACGCGGGCGCCTGCTTGAGCATGGCATCTCTAGGGTTGTCAGCCATGTCGCCAACACAGCTGGGAGTCACCTCGGAGTCTGGAGAGGGAGAAACAGAGGCGTGAGAATGGGATCTGCAGCCAGCGTGGCACTCAGATGAGAAACCAAGGCTGCAGAGGTCTGTGACTTGCTCCTGCAGAGCATCCCAAAACTGAAATCCCCTGTAGTAGCATTCAACTGGTCCACACCACTCAGCCACCTGCTTCTCAGGTCTCTGCCAGCTCTGCCAACCAGGGCTCCCCTGGTTCCAGGTAGGCCGCAAGGACTTTGTTCCATATTCTGTTAGCCCCAAGTCCTGAGGACAGAAGGCGCACCCTTCGCCTCTGCTCAGAGCTTACAGTAACTGTAGCACTCAGGGCCCTTCACCGTCCAACAGGTGACCACAAGCAGCTCCCAGGGGAGGGGTGGTCTGATCTCTATCTGCCTTTTCCAGACCTGACCCATCCTCACTGGGGGTGTCTCTACTCCCAGGTGCCCCACCCATACAGTCCCCAGGCAGGATAGGCAGGAAACAGGCTATTGTCTGACAGCAAGTGCCGCTCACCCTCGGGCAAAGGCCAGATTTGGTTTGTAGGTCTGTAGACAGGCTAGGGGTTAAACCTGAAGACTTCAGCTTCCTTCGGTAGGTCAGGGTTAGAGCCTCCAGTGGCTGAGTGCACACATGGTCAGAGTGCACGCACGGTCAGAGCCCAGGCCTGGGGGATGATTCAGATGGAGACCCTAGGTGCTCACACCCCGCAGGGGTGTGCAAGGCTGGTTCCACCCGGTCTGGTTGAACGAAATGCTTACAGTATACCTAACTGTTATTCTGAGACAGCCGGTCAGTGTGGCTCTGAAACCCAGGCCGCTATGGGGCGGCTGAGGTAGAGCCAATGCACTGCTGAAGAGCTTCAGAGGGATACCTCTTTCAGCCTCTACGGAAAATGTCAGCAGTCGTCTCAACTCATGACCCCATGGCCCAACCCCCCAAACATGGCCAGGACAGAGGGGTCACCAGCTGCTCCCCAGTTTCCTTTCCTTATGTCTGTTCCCACGCACACTGACCTCAAAGAGGCTCAATGCGTACTTGTGCCTTCTCCTCCCTCAGAGAGGAAGGGAACCCAACCAAAGGTGCTGGGTGGCACCATTCCAAGTGAGCAGGGGCAGGAAGGAACAAAAAAGATGGGTCTGTACCACAGGGACTTCTGCAGGCTTTGGTTAAACTGTCTCTCCATGTCCGGGGAAAACACTGAACTCAAGCTGACTTGTCCCAGACGTCCTCAGCTCACTCAACCCTGACCATTTCTGGCCTTATGGCTTTTCTCTCCGTTTTACTGGCATGTCCAGCAGGAGCAAAGCCGGACGCGGCACTTCCTCTCAGCATCTTCTCAAGGCTGGAGTGGCAGAATGGACAGGAGAAATGGCTTGCAAAGCTAGCTTCAGGAAGGAGATGTGGGGTTCACCCCCACAGGCATCTAGTTTACTGGTCAGTCACTTCCTGTTTCTTTGCCTCCACAGGGTGCAGGCAACTCTACTTCTGGCATGTGGCAGGGAGTGGGGGGCAATTGAACAAGAGAATGCTTGTAAACACAGCAGAAGCTGCCAGGGGGGTCTAGACGCCTCCCAAACAATGACACAGACAGTCCTAAGGGACAGTGCCTGCCATCAAGAGCATCCCCAACCCAGGTCAGTCCCCTCCACAAGGCTTCAAGAGTGTCTGCCAGCTCTCCACTCAGAAATACTCTCCTGGGTTTCTAGCATCTTTAAATAAACAAAGACCTTGTAACATCTGGCCCTAGAACCTGTGGCTTTGGGGCCGCTTCCTGGAGAACGGCACGGGGCCCCTGCCTTGCGGTGCAGGGGTTCAGGCCTTGAGCACATGACTGAAAATTGTTTCCATCTGTTTATGAGTCTGAGACTCATTTTGCCCTCCCCCACCTCTCTGCTCAACAGAGAAAGGAGGTGGGGCTGTCCCCCAACTCTCCCAAATGGCCCCCAGTCAAGGAAGGCACGCCTCCGGCCCCAGGTGGCCCTTCTACTCTATTAAGGTTCACAGCAGAAACCCAAACCAAGCTAAACATTCAGCCTGCCAGAGAAATAATAAGAACCCAGTAGAGCCCTGTGCTCTCCAGGGGCTCTGGACATTTCTGGCCTACCCCTGTGACCCTCCCCTCCTGGGAGGCCTTCCCATCCACCTGCCTGCCTGGTTAGAAGGTAGACCCTCACCCACAGTTGCCTGGGATCCCAGACCTGGAGCTCCAGGAGGGACCAGAGGCCTTCCCAGAATCCACCATGTGGTCACCTGTGCCAACAGACATCCTGGGCCAGCAGAGCACAGCCCAAGCCAAGCAACAACTGCAGGTCACTTCCACCTTTAAATTGTGTGGTAAATGTCACCTTCTTACAGATGTCTGAAAGACTCCCCACCGTCTGACCTCCTACCAGCCCCGGCAGCCCTCACTCGAGATCCTTGAGGAAGGCGGGGTTAGATGATCTCTGGCTTTTGCCTTATTACATACAGAATAATTAACACCCTTAAAGCTAATCTTGAGAGCTTGGGCTAGCTCTCCCTCCCTTCCCTCTTCCCTTGGGCTCTCTCTTATATACAGTCTAGCTTCAAACTAAATGATCCCCCTGCCTCAGCCCTCTTGAGTACTGGGATTACAGGCATACACCACCATGCCTAGCAAGAGCGTTCTTTCAGTGGTTTGGGACATCCATCCAGATGTGAGCCATTCTATTTTTATTTTTGAGGAACCAGCGAAGTGCATCAGCACGTGACTCCCGAGCGCCAGAGACTGAGCTAGTTCAGGAAAGATGCATGGTAAGAATCCATTTTAGCTCATCTCAGTCTTGAATATCTACGTGAGCCTGACAACTGTACCAGGCACCCTGGCACTCCCACTTTACAGAGGGGACATGAGGTCTGCACGCTGACTCTTTCCTGAAACATCACTGGATGGTCAGATGAACAGAGACAAGACTGCTCACTCCTGGGACACTAGGTCTCAGACATGAGTTCTGTGTTCTGACACCTGCCGACTGGTCAGGAGTGTGTTCCCTGACACCTTCCCTCCTCAGCCACCCAAGGCTGCAGCCTGCTCAGGGGCACCCTTGACTCCTAGCCCAGCAAGAAGCAGAAATGACTACTCAAGAAAGCTAACCACCAGCAAGGCTGGGAACGCGTGGCAGTCATGAGAGTCCTGTCTCTGGGACATGAGAACTGACTCTCCCAAGTCATCCTGTGACCTCCACACGTGTGCTGCGGAGTAGGTACATGCACAGACAGACACAGACATAGACACAGAGAGAGAGAGAGAGAGAGAGAGAGAGAGAGAGAGAGAGAGAGGCTAAGATGTTCACAGCTACATTAATAAGCAACAGTGTAGCAAGTGAATCTGAGGGAACACAGCTCACCCATAAGAAGGAATGACGTTGTGGACATAACAGACTACAAATGAACCTTGAAAACACCTCCACACTGAGCTAAAGAAGCAGGAACTCCGGGGTGTGACCGACACTATGTAACACTGGAAAGACCCAAAGCCACAGAGGCAGGAGGAGAAGAAACTTTATCCAGCATGGCGTTTCCCTCCAGGGTGATAAAATGCACCTAATTAGACAGGAGCAATGGTTACATGACAGCATGAATAAACAAGGCTGGAGGGGCGCTCTTAGTGGTTGATGCGAGGGGTGGGGGGCCCACTGGACAGTTGTTTATAGCATAGTTGGACAGAGAGGCCGGCCAAGCCACCTGCCAGTGCACAAGCTCAGGATGCCTGAGCCCCAGACACTGACACTCAAGCTGAGAGTCTGCGGATGCTCACGGGCACGCAATGCTCTGAGCAAGTAACCAGTCACGGGTGGCAAGTAGCTAATGCTACTTTTGGTAGACCGTGGGTCCTACTGTGTGCACAGGCCCATCCACCCCACCCCGTTCCTGCCCCAGACACCTGCTGTGAACCCCACCTATTCTCCAGTAGGTGGTGAGTCCAGTCACCACAAGCTGCAGAGTTACTCACTGTGTAACACATTCTCCCCCCACCCAAGGCCTGCCAAAGATGACAAGATTATGACACCCTTCACATTTACGGGACAGGGCCGTGGGCCACACTTTAGGAGTGGCTCCCAAAAAGGATGGAACCGAGGCTGATCTTGACCTAATTGGCCATGAGAAAGAAGGATCAGGCTAACAGGCTTGCCAAGGACAGCCAGGGACCTGGCACCCAGGCTACAGCCAGTGTGACAAGATCAGCCCTGGATCTGTGGTAATATGACCATCCCAAAATGCACCTCACCCTCATCATTCAGAAGGTACTGCCTCCAGGGTAGGGGGCCCTGTGTTGGGGCCTTGAGCTTATGCCCCCAAAGTCTGAAGGCAGAGCCCAGGATTGTTGGGGTCTCCCACAAGCTAGCTGGACAGGTTATTGGTCCTTTCCAGGTCTCTTGGGGTAGTAAATTTTTAATTTAGTAAAGTCTAAATCAAAAACAAAACAAAAATACCACCCCAAGGGCAAAGGGTGGATGTGTTTTTACCACCAGCTACTGGGCTTCAAGTAGGGCTCTGACTCCAGGGCGCTCCTGCACATGAGAGACCACACATTAGAACAAGGAGGCCAGACCAGAACTCTCCATTGGAGCCACACCTAGGACGGACATCAAAGTGTCCACTTAATATGAAAACTCCCCTCCAGGAGGCCCCGAGTGGAGAAAGGGGGACTCACAAAGGCTCAGAGGTGATTCTCTGCACCAGGTAGGCAGGAGTGGGCCGGGAGGAGTGTAATGAGCCCACTTGGCCCCGCAGAGAGCTACAGTAATGGCGGCAGATTGCCATGTCCTCAGAGATCAGAACCACACCACGGTCAGTCAACAGGTATGTATCAAGAATGCTGTGCTAGGGCTGGTGCGATGGCTCAGTGGGTAAGAGCACCCGACTGCTCTTCCAAAGGTCCGGAGTTCAAATCCCAGCAACCACATGGTGGCTCATAACCATCCCTGTAACTCTCCAGGACTCTGCCTGCACCTGGATTCATGTCCACATGCCACCCCACGTACATATACTAAAAAATAAATCTTTAAAAAAAAAAAAAAAAGAATGCTGTGTTAAGCAACCGACCAGCAGGTGAAAGGGCAGCTTAGCCAGGCGGATGGAGGAAGCTTGACAGGGAGCCACAACAAATCCCGGCAGCTAAGCAGCAGCGCCTGACTCTCTGGTACAGGAATGTTACGCCACCAAAAGTGAGGACTTGAGGCTGGGGGAATGGCTCAGTGGATAAAAACACTTGTTATGGAATTACTGAGGACCTGAGTTCAAATCTCCAGTACTCCCGTAAGAGTCAATCATGATTCTATATGCCAGAGCTGGAGGCCATGGAAACAGGCATTCCAGAAGCTGAACTGACAGACCGTCAGTGAGAGGCCCTGTCACAAAAAATGGTGATTGACGAAGGTCAGAATATTCCTGTTTCCCACATGCTTGTATATCTGCACACATGCGCGCATACACACACACACACACACACACACACACACACACACACACTTTTTAGGGTACCCCAAAAATACTTACTTAGGTTCATACACCCAACTAAAGAAATAACTTGGAAGCTTCACAAAATGGTGCATATCTGTAAAACCAGATGCAGAGACAGGAGAACTGAGTGTTTAAGGCTAGCTTTGGCTACATCGTGAGTTCAAAGCCAGCCTGAGCTACATAATGAGGCAGTATATTAAGAAAATTTGGGGGTAGCGTAGCATTGCTTTGCACAACCAGGGCCTGGGCTACATTCTACACAGCGGGGTGGGGTTTCAGGGTGACTTGACTGAGTAACTCTAGAGTTAACTGTTTGAGTTACCCCAAGTCCCCTGAGAGTTTTACAAACACAGGGGCACACACATACGTACACACACACACACACACACACACACACCACACAGATGATCTAGGTCAGCAGGTTCTGTGGCTGGAGAGAATGAATAAATGCAGGAGGGACACAGCGCTAAGGAGCATGGGAGATAAGATTGAGGAGCCCACGTTAGAGGGGTTAAGACTCCAGCAGCTGATTCCCTGGGCAGCTCGACCCAGGTTGTCAGCATACGGGTGGGCAGAGATGTGAAAGGCTGCTTTCTGGGGAGCTGGGGCTTCCCTCATCTTCTCACTGGAGGACCCTACGCTCCCCATAAATGTCACAAGAGGCTCCCTGTCTTGTTCCAAGGATGGAAACTGCATATAAATGATCAAATCTTGCAAATTCGTGTGCCCGGTTTCAAAAGCCGAACTTTTAAAAAGTGCACATGGCTCATCTAATTTGATAAGTAAGTCAAATCGAATTACACTTCGCACTTTGTTTGGGGCAGGAAGTGTCTCCTTGGAGTCTGGTTGAAAGCCTGGATGCCAGAAATCTGAGACACCACGCCGGGACCCCCACTTGGAAACCCAACACAAAGGCTTGGCCTTGGCTCTGGCCTCAGCAGAGAGGGATTGGTAAAGGGAGCGCTTCCCACCTCTCCCAGCTGGAGTGCTTGCCCAGTCCAAGTTCCGAGAGGGGACTTAACACTGCCCTGATGTGGTTTCCGCAAGCGGGATCTCTGCTGGGAGATGCTTGTGACCTTGTGTCCAGTAAGGGCCTGGGACGGACAGAGAAGTCCCATCCACTCCTCCTCCCCTTCGATGAGGGCAGGGTGGGGAGGTGTGGAGAGGCAGGGGCCCTAGGCATCCCAAAGATGGGAGTAGGGTCCCTGCTTTGGCTGTTTGCCAAGCTCCCCTCACCCAACCTCCCCTCTATTGTGGGGAGGACTCTCAAGGAGCCCTGTACTTCTGCCAATGTGGTTTCAATTGGCCCCAATCCACAGAGGCAAACTTGGACCAAGTCCAGGGGCTCCCCCCCCCTCAAGGAGGCCCCTTCTGTTCTTCATTTACAGCTAGCAGTTTCTCACTAGGCTGGGCCTATTGAGACATCAATCTTTGCTCAGGGCAGGCTGCAACCTGCAAGCCCTTCTCATTCATTTCCTCAAAAGCCACAGCAGATTTCCAACAGCACACTAAGGCCTCTGCAGAGCCCTCCAAAGTTCTGGGTCAGGGATTTAAATACGGTTCCGGTTCCGGGGTCCACTGATCACCCTACGTGGGCCCATCCCTGGGGTCATCTATTACATAGCAGCATCGGGGAAGGCAGCCCTGACTTTGCCCAACCCCAGGAATCTCCAACAGCAACAGCTGCACCTGAAGACCCAGTCCTACCCAGGACGCCACTGGCATGTCCTCCTGCAGCCCGAGGCCATCGTGGCCACTGGACCCCTGCAGCCCGGGGCCATCATGGCTGCTGGACCACAGACTCCCTTTGCTCTTGGCAAATGTCTATGGAGAAAGAAGGGGGTGGGAGAGAGGCCACTCCATCACCCCCATTGTGGACACTGGCCATTTATTACAAGAATTTCCTCTTATCAGGGATGTCCCCTAAGGGGGGAGGCGACAGAGCTGCCTCCCAATCCCTTGACCTTGTCCTATCAGCTGCTGTCAGCTGCTGACATACACCAGAGCTTGGGGTGGGTGGGATATGGTCAAAGGTTCCCCCAACTTATGAAATCATTTGAAATAACAAAAAGTAGATACCCCGCCCTACCCCTCTACCCTCCTACCCACTGCCACCAGAAGTCCTGTGGACAAAGGCCTGACCCCAGAGACACAGGTCCTTTCTGCATAGGTCAGCTGACACTGCCAAAGGCTTCCCGGTGCCCTGTTCACGTTGGTGTGGTGGGGGTGGGTGGGGATGGGGTCAGGGCATGACATGACATGAGACAGGACAGGACTGAAGGCAGGGTCTTAAGGGCCAGGCAGAGAGAATCTGGTCCTGGCTGGTGCAAGAGAGCGTGACTACAGGACCTTAAGGAAGAAGAAACCTGTGGTTGTATTATGGAGTCCAAGAAGGTCAGGCAGAAGAACAGAGATAAGCCACTCAGTCTTGCAACTCCAGATGCCTGTCTTGGGGAGACCCTGAAACCCCAAAATTCTAGCCATCCACCCGGGAATATGAATCCCTCGGCATCAGCTTAGAAGGTGGCCTGCCTCAACTGTGCCACCTCAGAAAGGACTTTCAGATCCTGTGTGTTGAAAGACCCTCACACCATGACCTAGTTCTCTAAGGAGAAGCAATTAACAAGTAGAGCAAATGCCTCAGGGAAGCCTATGATGCACTGTTCAAATGAGTGACCCAGCAGTGTCATGTGATGCTGCCTGAACATAAGGATGGGGGGGTGGGCGGACTGATGAATGGACAGATGGGTGGATGGACGGGCAGATGGGTGGATGGACCGACAGATGGGTGGTTGGATGGATGGACGGACGGACGGATGGATGGATGGATAGATGGGTGGTTGGATGGATGGACAGATGAACGGGTAGGTGGATAGATAGGTGAGTAGATGGACAGATGGGTGGATGGATGGACAGAGAGATGGGTGAATGGATGGATGAGCAGATGGGTTGATGGATGGACAGATGATAGATGGATAGACAGATGGGTGGTTGGATGGATGGGTGGGTGGATGGACAGATGGGTGGGGGTGGATGGACAGACATATGGCTGGATGGATGGATAGATGAATGGATGGATGAACAGGTGGACAGATGGATGGGAGGGTGGATGGATGTACAGACAGGTGGACGGATGGACAGATGAGTGGGTAGATGGATGAACGGATGGAGAGGTAGACAGGTAGATAAATACTCATCACAGCTCAGCAGGCATGTATCAAGACTCCATATGCCAGGTCCTGCACCAAGTGTTTGGTATCTATAGATACTGTCCTGTCCAAGACTGTATGTGCACGAACTGTCTGGAAGTGTAAAGTAACTCTGGGCATCCTACCCCTGCCCCCACTATTGGGAATGCTGTCTCCAGCCATACCATCACAGTTCCCCTTCTGTTTTATCACCACAAATCCAGTCAGGGTGTATTGTTCAAGGCTGTGTATGCTGTTAGCTGTCCCTCTATCTCCCATTGGTGGTACACTAATGCCACAGGTACCCATATGCCTGCACCCGGATTTACCTGGGTTCCAGAAAACCAAACTTGGATTGTATTTTACTCAGAGCCATCTCCCCAGCCCTGGAAGGACAGTTTTGACACATATCCTAGTCCGACCTTGTCTTTGCTTCAAATCAATGGCTGGTGTCCCCAGCACCCAGGGTGACAAGGAATTGGGCCCCTTTACCTTCTCCCACCTCTGACGTACCGTGGAACAGTGGGATTGAGCAAATATCTGAGCTGTACGACCTTGTGCACACATGTGTAAATCAAGGTCATCTTTGTCCCCTAAGACCATTGTGAAGGTGGAGGGTGACAGACACAGAACATGGTTCATGCAGCTGCTGTTAGCCAAATGCACATGCCACCCCCTTCACTCTCCAACATACGAACGCCTTCCAAACTCCTCTCAGCATTCAGAAAAGGCTCTTAAGAGTCAGCCTGTCTAGAACATTCTTTCCCTGCTGCTGTACACCGCCCCGCTCCTCGGTCTTCCCAGGACAGCTAATCTATGCTGGAGGACTTCCCTGTTTTAGCGAGTTGCACAGGCTGTAGTAAGTGCACACTGTGACTCTTCATGCCAGCAGAGCCTCTAACATCTGAGGTCACTGTGAACCTGGCTGGATAACTCAATGGGGTCCTGGAGGTACTTCCCAATTCCCTTTACGGGGTGTGTGCATGAGTGAATCTCTGTCCCGGCACCCAATTGTAACGTTAACAATCTCTGGATGTTGTCACCTGTGGAAGCCATGGAGAGCTGAGGAAGGAGGCAGAGGGAAGGGCTTTCCCGGGATGCTCGGATCAGGGTCCACGGAGGAAAACTGCTCAGAAGTACTGATGGGTCAGGGGTCAGATGAGACTAGGGGCCAGGCTGGCCTTGCCTGGGCCTCAGTCCTGTCTTCTTTCCATCTCGTCCTAATACCAGGCTCAGACTGAGCCAACAGAGCAGAGCGACCGGCAGATATGATATAGATACGGAGGACAGGGCCCTCACCTGGGCTTCCACTGCTGACGTCACTTCTGTCCCATTCAGACCAGGAAGCCTGGTGGCTTATTACGGCCCATGTCAAGGACTGGTTCTCGCTACCATCTCTAAGTGCTGTCTAGAAGAAACTCCACTGCCAGGTTGCATCTCCTGAGACACTTTGGATATTTTGTAGCCAGAGCATGGGAAAAATACAAGAGAGCATGTTTTGGCGGAGGCCCGAACACCAGCATGACTCACACAGGTTGAAAAAAGTGAACCTGGTGTTTGAGATGCAACCAGGAACTTAATGGAAACTCCAAGACCTGAGTGAGGCCTGACTCAAGCCAGACCATCACTCACAGTAACTGCACTGCCTCATACCCTCCCTCCCGGCTGGATTCCTCCAGTAATTAGCAACATCACAAGAAGGCCCAGAATAACATGTTTCTCCGGACAGCTTAATGAGGAGGTACAAGGGTGGGTCCCCAAGTGGCCGGGGGTCCTACAGCCTCCTCCCAGTTGAGATCCCCTACACCTTCAGCCTCTTCTTCCACCTCTTCTCAAAACCAGGACTGAGCTAGGCCTATTATGGGATGTAAACAACGGATGTCCAGGAAAACTGGCTTGCCTTGGATGGTCCTCAGCCCACACCGGAAGGGGAGCCTGGGAGCCAGTCATCTCCCAGGGCCTCTCCAACCCAGGCGCTGGGAAGGAACGACATTCATATGGTAATTTCTCCCAAGGACAAGGGGAGGGGGGGCCCCCCCGCTGGCAAACTTCTGGAAGCTGTGCCCAATGGGGCTTCCAAGTTGGCTGGCTGGCTGTCCCTAAAGAGTAGACACAGTGCTAGGATACAGTCACAGAGGGATGGGGGAGGTGCAGGGGAGAAGACGCCGCATTTCCTGCAGTTGCTTAAAGCATTGGTGACTAACATTTAATTTTTGGTTTAACTTGTGTGGTGGTGGTGGTGGAGTAACAGAACAGTCCAGAAATGCTCCCGATAGACTATGGCCCTGCAGGCACCATGCTCACCTGCATACATTCCACCTCCCTTTGAAAGCTTGTCTTTCCCGGGCTTAGGCCTGTAGGATTGGGGCTTGCAGGGGAGGGTGTCCATCCCCACCTCACCGCACCCCATCTAGGCATCTTGATCAGGTTAGTTGTCTCTGCCAGTTAAAGAATTAAAAGGCAAGAATTGTCTCCAGTGTGAGGAAGAAACTGGAAGGAGCTAGCCTCATTGTGAGCCTGTGGCTCCTCTCCTGACCGTTTGCTTGTGTATCAGGAATCTAATTCATAGTCCCTCAGGCTCTCCTGCAAGGAAGACAAAAGCATGCAGCTTCCTGCTCCCGCTTTCTGGTGTCTTCCTGGGCCTGGACTGGCAAGGGAATCCTGAAGCCAGGGGCCAGGACCTGGGTGCAGATCCGGTGCCTGCTGTCTTCCTCCTTGTGCCCCTCACAGCCCACATGTAGAGTCCTCTTTGTTCTATCCTCAGTCCTGCGGCCACCTGTATCCAGTTCTGAGCAATCCAAATGCAGGGGCTGCTGGGCCCTCAAACCTGGGTGCCGAACGTTCCCAGGAAGCCACGGCCTCCTTCACGCAGGACTGGGGTAAGCCCACCTGTTAGGGCCCCAAAGGGAGGAAGAGCTCTGGATGGACAAAGGGGCTGAGACTGTGGGGGCGTCTGTAACTTCCTGCGCTATCCGCTCCCAAACCTCCCAAGCCTCTCAGGGGGCAGCTCCCCCAGCTCCTGTGAGCTAGGACAAGAGAGATCTCTGCCGACTTAGCCAGATGGAGATGCTGAACCCCACAGTGAGGTCATCTCTGCCCCTCCTTTTGAAAAATACAGCGGGCCTGGCTGGGGGGTTGCACAGTCCTCCCAGACCAAGGCTGGGTCACAACCACAATGGCACATCCTACATGTGGATAGATGCTTCAAGGATACTGTGAAGTGCATCTGTGGGTCAGTGGAAGGAGGAGCTTGCTGTGGCCCCCAGGACAGCCTCAGGACTCTACAGGAGATGCACACGTGGTGTGTGTGTGTGTGTGTGTGTGTGTGTGTGTGTGTGTGCGCGCGCGCGCGCGTGTGTGTGTGTGTGTGTGTGTGTCCGTCCACAGCTAACCATGGAGGGGGCTGGAGAGGTGGTCATGATACCTGGAAGGCTGGAAAGGAACAGCCAAACATCAACTTGGAAACAGCCTGACTGTTCCCAGGCAAGCAGGAAGCAGGCAATGTGTGAGGGAGGGTAGTGTGGGGGTGGCACATGGGTGTGGGGGACACCCCTGATCTTTCCTTACGTGGAACATCTCCATGATCCAGGGACCCACACTTCCCAAGTTCTCCCCTGTCCCCTGTCCACGCTGCCAAATCCTGAGTGGATCCTGCCTCAGACCAGAGCTACCTTGGCTCCAGGTGAAATCTTAGGGCCCCAGGCGTCGCCTCCACTTCAAGCTCTGGGACATATTACCCAAGATTCAGAAACTTCTGGAAGACCTATCTTCAATGCTTGGCTCTCGTCAACAGCCGCAGCCCAGGACACTTAGCCCTCTACTCTCCAAATTCTGTGCAGATGGGCGGGACTATCTTCACTCGAACCAGGAAAACCTCACAGAGCTATAGCCCAAGGCAGAACCTGGAGGTCCACTTCCCTAAATGTCTGTGTCCTGACATCACATATATCCTTGGGGGAGCACACTGGGACTAGATCTCACCGTGGAGCCCAGGCCAGCCTCAAACTCATGTCTTTCCTGCCTCTACCTCTCAAGTACTAGGGTTACAGGCATGAAGTGCTTCAGTGTTGAAGCTTGCGTGAGTTAGTCTCAAAGCCAGCAAGACACCAGAAGCTCACAATATGCCCACCGGGTCCTTCAGGAACCAGCTGCATGTCCAACAGCAGAGACAGCCCAGAACCTTGACCCTGGTCTCCTGACCCACAGTGGGTCTCCCATCCTGAGCAGTGGGCCTCCCATCCTGACCCATTTTGGGTCTCCCAACCGCCCTGCATTACGTTTAACCGGCTGCTCTTTCCTTGATGTCTCACCTCATCTTCTAAACAGAACTTCGTCAGAGCCAAACCAGGCACCCTTTCTTGACTTAAGCCTTCTATCTTAAGCTAACCCTACTTCTACAAAGGCTCCAGGCTTTACACAGGATGCTCCACTCTCTGGGAGCTGAGCCATTCTATTGTCTGCCCTCAGGAGTTCTCATCATTTTTGGGGTGCTAAAGTGTAAGAGTACGGCGGCACCCTTTCAACCTGGATGAAGACTACACAGTGGAGAACGTCATGACTCTTCCATTGTTCGAGGGGACTTGGTACACGAGCAGCTGAACTGAGAGCCAAGGGTCCAACTCTCAGGGATCGGTCTCTATCCTCCTAAGTTCTGCATTGGCCAGGCTCCAGAAGTCACCAACAGGAGGAAGTAACCCCCTCCTAGATACATGCCACAGAGGTTCACTGGGCCCCAGGGAGCCCGGCCAACCTTCCCACGTGGAGGTGGAGACGCACAATCAGCCCCTCTGGTGGCTGAGGGCGTTGGCTCTGCCCAGGGTGGCTCACTGCGGAAGGGTTGGGGGAATCTCATCTGCAGCTACCCTCTGTACATTAAGCTTGACTTAACATCTCAGAAGGAGGAGGCTCTGGGGTTGGGGAGTTGGCTCACTGGGCCAAGGGCTTGCTGCACCATCGTGACAATCACAGTTGGATCCTTCAGAACCTACAGCAAAAGATGAGTGTGTGACACTAGTAATCCCAGCCTAATCCCAGCACCAGGGAGGAGGCAGGTGGAGGCGCGCGCCAGAAAAGGCTCAGGCACCCCTACAGAGACCCCAATCACCAACCACCAAGCTTACAGTCACCAGTTACCAGGTCAGCTTGTGGTGGCTCCACTTGACCCAGCTGCAATGACAGAAGAGCAAATACTTATACAGAGCCAGTGGGTATGAACTAGTCACAGAGCTCATCAGCTTGGCGCCCTCTGTCACCAGGTCAGCTGCAGTTGAGCCAGGATGCTCCCCCTCTGTTCCCCAGTGGCTACTGGCATCCCTCTCCACCACTCTGTGTCAGGCCCATGCCATCCTTCTATCACCAACTGCCAGGAGCAATGCTCACCCCTAGTCAATGGGCTCAGAGACCACAGTGAACACCCCACCATCATCACAGTAGGAGGCACCTCTCCAGCTCAGCGCTGCAAAGAAGACCCACTCCTGTCCCCCAAAACGTCGGCTCCCACAGGGTCCTCAGGGCCTTGTTAGTCCAATCCTCTGTCCCTGGAAAGAACCTGCGAAAGTCACCCAAGAAACACTACTTTGTCTCTTCTGTGCTTATGTACGTAATTGTGTGTGTGTGTGTGTGTGTGTGTGTGCACTTGGGCATGTGTGCACACAAATGTGGAAGCCAGAGAGAGATACCAAGTGCCTTCCTCAGTCACAATCTCACTGTGTAGCCCTGGCTGTCCTGGAACTCACTCTGTAGACCAGGCTGGCCTCGAACTCAGAAATCCACCTGCCTCTGCCTCCTGAGTGCGGGGATTAAAGGCGTGTGTGCCACCACGCCCAGCCTCCATTTGTTCTGTTCCTGTGGATAACATATGCACCTGCGCGATGGCGCAGATACTGAGGTCAGAGGGCAACTTGCAGGAGCTGTTCTCTCTGCTGGGTCGGTTCTAGAGACTGACCTCGGGTTGTGCCTTTACCTGCTGAGCCATCTTGCTGGCCTATCCACCTTAATTTGGAGACAAGGTCTCTTACAGACATTGAAGCTATCCAACCAAGCTACGCTGGTGGGCTTAGGCATCCTCCTGTCTCCACTCCCCCCACCACACCTGTCTTATGGGGGCTTTGGAACTCAGATCCTATACACACACACACACACAGAGAGAGAGAGAGAGAGAGAGAGAGAGAGAGAGAGAGAGAGAGAGAGAGAGAGAGAGAGAGAGAGAGAGAGACCCCCTGTCTGTCCTCTTTCCTTAAAATTCTCACATGGGAGAAAGGCAGGGAGAACAGACTCCCTGCAAAGTCCCTGAGCTGGCCTTGGTGAAACCAGAAAACATTCAGACTAAAATAGAAAATCTGAGGTCACACAAAGCTGGTCCCTAGTCATTCAAACATTAACCAAAACACCTAGGTCATCCAGAATGGGGTCACAGCGATCAATAAATTCCAGTGGCCACTGAGAAGAACAGACAGGACACTAAAATCACCACTGAACGGGAGGGCCAGCCTCAGCACACTCAGGGCCAGGCCTGGCCAGGAACCCCCTACAGCCCAGCAAAGGGGTTCACTCCCCGGTTGGACCAGGCCTGTCTTATCTCCTCCTCCAGTGGTGACAGGCACCTGGAGCAAGGCCTGGGAGATAAGATAAGAGATCCTGGAGCTCTGAGCTCTGAGTACATTCCACTGTGGAAGGACAACTGTCCCACGACCTCTGGTGACCAGCCTGTGCTTGGCACCTAGCACCCAAAAGCAAGGCAGACACCTTGCATGGTGCCACCTGGGAGGCTAAAGCAGGAGGTATGTAAGTTCAAGGTCAGCCTGAGTTACAGAATCAGACTTTGCCTCAAATGACCAAAAAGGAGACTGGAGTAGAGTTGGCTCTCCTAATGTGGATGACATCTTGAGTTCAGTCCCTGCTAGGAGCAGAAGTATAGGTCATCCTTGGATATATAGGGAGTTTTGGACAAGTCTCAAAAACTCAAAGAGGGTGAGATGTGGGACCTACAACTGTCAGAATTAGGAAGACTGAAGACAAGGGTGCCAGGAACTTCAGTCCTCATGTGGCCAGCCAGCAGCCTGAGGTGCTCAATGATGCCCCCCCAAATCTTGGCTTCAGGAAGATGCTAAGGAATTAGGAGGGGTTGGAGCCCTGGGCAAGATCCATCCACTGAACCAGGTTAGGACAGTGCTTAAACCAGCCGCCCTTGCTCCACAGCCAGCCAATAGTTTATCTTTTAACAAAAAATTTAACGTGCGTGTGTGTGTGTGTGTGTGTGTGTGTGTGTGTGTGTGTTTGTGTGTATGTGCGTACAGGCACATGTGTCATGGCATGGAACATGGGTAAAGTTCAGGGGACAGCCTGCAGGAGACACTACCACATGGAGTAGATAAAACTCACACTGTGAAAGCTGATTGATAGCAAGCATTTTTCTTTGTTTTTTTCAAGACAGGGTTTCTCTGTGTAGCCCTGGCTGTCCTGGAACTCACTCTGTAGACCAGGCTGGCCTCGAACTCACGGAGAGCTGCCTGCTTCTGCCTCCCAAATGCTGGGAATAAAGTCATGACAGCATCTTTTCCTGATGACCATCTCACAAACTCGAAGCCTCTGTGTCTTTCAAGGGCTTCTGCACTGAGCTGCATCCTGCCTTAAAGGATGCCCAGGCCCCACACCCCAACCAGGTGCCAGTGACTTGGGGACAGTGGTGGTGAGCTCTGCTGCAGGGGCGGGGATAGAACCAGATTAAGCAGCTCAGGGGGCTGCAGGAAGACAAGATCAGGCTCCACAGTCCTTAGTGCAAAACTTTCTTTCACAGCCTGGATGGTGCGCTCCTCAGGATGCGTGACAGAATGGAAAGGAAGAGCCAGGTAGGCCCACCCAACCCTCAGGCACCAAGGTGGGCTGGCTCAGCATGCAACCAAGCGGGCAGGCCGGGTGGAGACTCAGTGGCTGCAGAGACCTGGCAGGCGGAGGTCTCAGATGTGGAGTACAGAAATGCCCACCTCCCCAGAGGCAGGTAGGAGCCCCCAGCCCCACTTGACTCACAGAACACACAGCATGCTGCTCTTCACAGCCACCCTGAGAAGTCTTCCTTGGGAAGGAGTCCCAGGCTCTGCTGTTCCTGGAGGGCAGGTCCCTACCTGCCCAAGGAACTGAGCCGGTGCTCAATAAACAAATCAAAGCTTAGTGCTGGAAGGCAGAGAGTCTGGGAGAGCCCTCAGAGCTTATTCAGAGCTTACCCAGAGAGTGAAGGGTAGAGAGTTGGCTGGAAACTTTTCAAAAGACCAAACTATAGGAAGTGGGACCCTCTGGGCAGGGGTGGGGTGGGGAGAGCACCACTCCCAGACCATTTCCTAAAACTCAATTGGTAATATTGGCCTAGTCTACAGAGGAAGGGGGACGGTAAGGACAAGGGGGCCCACCCAGGCTCTGCCAGTGGCCACTGGGGTTTTGCCTGCATGCATTAAAATAAAGCTGCTCTTCCCACACGCAGGGCCAGCAGGTGAGAGAGGAAGCCTGGAAACTTCCGGGGTGGTGTGGGAAAGCCAGTAGAGACGGTGCCGTGTGGAGGAATGGAAGACCGGAAATGGAGCTTCAACGCTGGCTTCCTAGTGACCTCTGACACAGGCAGGGAATCTGTGCTGCCTGCCCCGGGCTGTGGGGCCCTCTCTGTACAAGGGGGCCTCAGCCCCGGCAGAGCCACCCTATCTGATAGGAGCAATGACACAACAGGAAGCTGGGGAGGATATTGTGGCAGGGAAGGGAGGGGGCGGGGATGACAGGCAATAGCACTGGGGTTGCCCAATGGGTAGGGGACTCCTGACCCATGTCCCAGAGCTGGAGGGCAGTGGATCTGTTAGTCAGAGGACGCCACAGGCCCAAGAAGGTCCCACTTAGACCTGGCATGGAGATTTATCTCATACTTGTGACAATCCACACTGGGAGCCCGGCCTCCGTTCTGGAGCTGGCTTCTGCCGAGGTGGTTACCACCCCACCCCACGAACGGTAGGTTCTTGTGCATACCGGCTGAGCTGTCACCATGATGACCACAGGGCCCACCCGGTAGACATATGAACAGGCTCCAGAAGATGTAACAGAACCTGGGGTGAACCAATAAAGATTGACCAGAAACCGAAAGAGCCAGCCAGGTCAGCTACAACTCAGGTTCCTCCCCAGAGGCCAAAGTTTAAAAGGGCATGGTGCTGCACACCTATAATCCCTGCGTCCAGGAGGCTGAGACAGTAGGGCAGCCATAAGTTCAAAGCTGCCTCCTACCTCTACCTCGCACCCTGAAAGAGGCCCAAGAAGAGAAGGATGAACTGCCTTCCCAGGCAGGCCTTGGGTGGAGGCTGGCTGCCCATCCAGAGGACTTAATAAACACAGTTTTCCTATTTGCTGAAAAGGAGCCCCCTGGCTGCCAAGCGAAACTAGGTAAAGTGAGCGACCCACATGTATAAATAAACGCCAAGGGCCCCATGATGCTAGAAGCAGAGAGTGGATGAGGGGAGCCTTCGTCATTGCAGGAGACCCCATCTCTCTCTTCTCTGGGCTTTCCACGTGAGATCTGAACCAAATTCCAACTCTGTCCAGCACAGAGCGGCCAGAACCCACTACTGGGCTGCTTCCGGGTGATACATTTTTCTCTAAGAAAAGGAATCTCACACTCCTCTTGGGGAGCAGATCTTCTCTACAGACCTCTGACCAAGAGCCGGCAGCTTTTCCTTAGAATGGGGTGGGGGTGGGGGTGCGCACAGTAGGTCGGAAGCTCAGGCAGTGTCCAAGAAGGGAAGGCATTTGCCTCTCCCTCTGTGCTTGGATGCAGGTGGCCACTCTCTGGGCCGGCCCAGGTCCTCTGCTGTAGGCCACTGTTTGCCCCTGGCTTTTACACAGAGCACAGGTTTTAACACAAGGCTCCAGAAGGCAGACACCCCCGTTGCACATTCTCTAGCAAAACAAATGCATACCAAACCCCCACCCCACCCAGCAACACCCTCCTGGGCTCAGCACATCACCAAAAGCCAGAGGATACAAGGGTCCGATGGTGGTCCCACCACAGCGCACCCCTGTGGTCTCTAAAGTGCCACCTTTGTAACAGCTCGCAGGAACTAATTTCCAGCCAGCGTTGGAAACCGCCCACTATTAGAAGCTGATAACTCAGTGTGGAGAGATTTTTGCAAGAAGCCACCAATACACCTCTGCTCCTGCCCCGGCTGGAAGTCAGAGAGCCCCTTGCCGGGGCAATGTGCTCCAAGACACTCTTCACCACTCGGTGGAGTTGGCCAAACATTCACAAAGAGATAGCTGTGGCCACACAAAGCCCCTTTTTCTTCTATTCTGCGATCGAAAATCTGGTTCCCGCGTGGAGACCCGGCATCCCGCCGCCTATTCTCCCAGGAACCCAGGGCCGGTCTGCCAACCAGAGTCCCAGGCCCCGGGGCTACCCGGATCCCAGCCCCAATGCACCCATCGGGGCCGGCCAGGCGGGCCCCACCACCTGGAGGCCCCCTGAGCAAACTGTGAGGGGCTGGAAGAACAAAGAGCGAGGACTCACCCCAGCAGCTGAAAGTCGGGCTGCCTGGACGCTGGAGAGCTGCGGCCCGCCCACCGGGTCACATGGCTCGGAGCCGAGCAGAGGATCAAAGGGGCTTTGTGGCCTCGGAACAAGGAGCCTCCCAGAGCGTGGGGCAGAGAGGTAGGAGGGCTCAGGACGGCCTGCGGAGGGAGGCTTGCTGGGGGATTGCTACGAGGGGCAGGGCGAGGGGACGAGGAGGCGGGGAGAGGCGCACCGGCTGCAGGCGACAGCAGCAGGGCAAGCCTGGGGATAAGAGGAAAATGACAGGGTATCCGCGGAGGCGCTGTTACGTAGAGAGATACAGTATGGTCCTCGGAGCCATGCAGCCCTACCCTTTAACCGATGTTTGCCCAAGTCTGTGCCAACCCAGAATCACGGCACTCTCTTCCCAGCCAGGATGGTCTTCCATTGACCCTGCACATGGTAACCCGGTCCGGCACTACCCCAACCCGTCAGATAACAGGCATGCATCTTGGTCTTCCGGCAGCCTTCTGTGTTTTGGTAGGCCCCGCCCTCTCCCAATGCCCTCACCCCCATAGGCTTCTGGGCAGCTGAGACAGCTTGACCAACTTACTTAAGTGAGCTCTGCTGGTTGCAACCAAAGGAGGGGGAAGCAATCGAGGAAGCAAGAACCTGGGGCTGGGCTGGGCTGGGGCTGGCTCACCCTGACTCTCTGCTCTGGAGCCTAAGGGACTCCGGTTGTGTTCTGGCGCCTGCTTCTTCCCACTGTTCCTGAGCCTCCGTGGGGGCTGGGCAGTGAGTCAGTAGTCTCCTCCCCCAACTCCTTGCAGGCCCTATGATGTTCTGGGACCCTGAGAGTGATGAACCAGGGGGTCCAAAGAATAGGAGCGGATACTTCTGGAGCTGGGGCTGGGCCTGGATGCTGAGATGCTGGGATCTGCCAGACCCTATAACCTCTGACCTGGAATGAGTCACTCCCAGGCTCAGGCATGGCCACAGTGGCCCCAGGCCAGCTCCCACACTGGGAGTGCTGGGGGTGAGATTCGAGCAGAAGCAATTAGTTCAAGGGGAGATGAGCCTTTAGTAACTCTGGAGGGGCCTGGGGCCAGTGACAGATTTCCCCCATGTGACCTCCATCCCCCAGTCTGCAGGAACAAATGGCACAGCAGAGCCTCTCCCAGTGTGTGCACACTCTCCTATTCCATCCTCGGCGTGACCCTGCCCTACCTACCAGCGGAACACAGAAGCCCCAGGCCTCCCCAGGTCCCTCACGCTGCATCTTTGGAATCTACCTTCCCTGTCTGGAGTTGATACACCAACTCCAGTCACAGTTGAAGCAGCAGGTCCATTCAAACTAGGAAGCGCTCCCCTTCCACCCCTCCCCTTCCACCCCTCCCTTATCACCCAGCCCCGGCAGTTCAGTAGAGGAACTCCTATCAACCCATGTCAAAGCTGACCAACCTTCCATCAACTGCCCTACTGGCTCTCCTTTCTAGGGACACAGGGCCGCATCTCTTCTGAACCTTTACCTTTGACACCCTATACTTAATCCTCCAGCTCTCTGGGGGGGCCCTCTGCGCAACTCCAGTGAGCTTTCCAGATTGCCAGCCTGGGCGTAGCACATGGCCCTCCATACATGGTGACTGTGCAGCTCAGAGTCTCATTCAGTAGCATCAAATGGTGGGGGGGGGGAGGCGTCCTCCAGAGCATGAAAGGGGCAGGGAGGGGCTTTCTGAGGCTTCTTCCCCAAGCAGGACATCCCGTCCATCCCCGAGGAAGTAGCCTGAGAGCCACTCAAGTGCCATCAGACCCGCTGGCACAAAGGCCAAGATGCAAGTTATAGATGGAACTTTAAACTTCTGCTACCACTGTGGGTGGGAGGTGGACGACAGGAGGGATCACGTGGCCCGCTTTAATTGATCTCACAAAGCCAAAATATTATCAGTTCAAGATGTCACCAACGTGAAAATGGACGAGATATTTCGCATACTTCTTCCTTTCCGTGCTAAGACACTGGAATCCAGAAAGCATCTGATTTCTCTGGCACCACACTGCCCAGACCAGCCCTAGGCTGGGCATTACAGTCCCATGTACTGGCTAGAGGGGTGCTGTACCCTGTACCCCATTACTGCTCTTGGTTCAGAGCCATTGACTCAGAAGTCTTCTTGGAGACCCTGGTCACTTCTAGTACCAGATCTACAAGTCACATTAGGGGTGGAGAGAACCCAGTTCATGAAACCCATGCTTCCTGTTAAGAGACTGGAGGGACTGTGGTTAAAAGCACATTCAGTTCCTCCAGAGGAGGGATGGGAGTTTGGTTCCCAGCATCCATGTCAGACAGCCCACAACTGCCTGGAACACAAGCTCCAAGGGGGCCGTGTGCACTCATGTGCACACACAAATACTTTGTAAAAAAAAAATCGTTCAACCAATCAAAGGTTTTGAAAGGGTATTGAGGAGCGGCGTATAGTAGAGGGTAGGAGGGTCAGGAGTTCGGGGCCAGCCTCAGGTTCATGAGAGGCCAACCTGAACTACAGGAAACCTTGTCCTTTCAGACAGGGTTTCTCTGTAGAACAGCCCTGGCTGTCCTGGAACTCACGTTGTAGACCAGTCTGTCCTTGAACTCACAGAGATCTGCCTGCTTCTGCCTCCCCAGTGTTGGGATTAAAAGTGTGTACCACCACTGCCTGGCTGACCTTGTCCATTTAAAAAATTTTATTTATTTATTTTTATTTTATGTGTTTGGGTATTTTGACTTCCTGTATGTCTGTGCACTACGAGTGTGCAGTGCCTTAGGAGGCCAGAAGAGGGTGTTGAATCCCCCTGGAACTTGAGCTACAGATGGCTGTGAGTGGCCCTGTGATGCTGGGGTAACCTCAGTCCTTCCGAACAGCAGTAAATGCCTTTAACTGCTGAGCCATCTCTCCAGCCTTCTCTCTCTCTCACTCACTCACTCTCAGAAGGTGGGGAAGTAGCTAGTTAGTAAAGCACTCGCCTGGCATGCACTCGCCTTGGTTTGAACACTTCATATTCAGGACATGGTGGCACATTCCTGCAATCCCAACACAGCATGTGGAGGAGGAGTTCAGGGCCATCCTCGGCTACATGGTGAGTTGGGGGCCAGCCTGGGCTCTGTGGAACACCCGCCTTGAAAAAAGTGAAATAAAAATCATAGAGATGCAGAACTGTGTCCACAAGTTCACTGTCAGGGAAAGGGGAATTTGTCATAAGGAATCAACTCAATCAATACCTGGCCACACACACCATGTAGATGGTGCCAAAGCCACCATCAGCTTGCTCCTGGATGTCCCTTCTCATTCACACTGGCTTGAAGGGACATGAGAGAAGGAGGCCAACCCATGGGGAGCCAGCTGCTGGCCTGACTCACTGTGCATTGCCAGACACCCAGCGCTGAGGAGCTCAGAGCTGTTACTGAATAGAGCCCCTGAAGCTTGGGCATGAGGAAGACTTAGGAAGCAGGCGGGCGGGCGCGTACCAAAGCAGAAAAGAGCAAGAGAGGAGGAGGTGACAGACGCCCAGGCTACTTCAACTCCTGCCCTTCCGGTGCCTGGGTCTCCATCCACACATTGGCTTCCGCCCCACGTGTAGCCTTCCAACAGCTAGCGCGCCAAGCTGTGTTTATTTATTCTAAAGTCACATAGGAGTACACTTGAAAAATAATTCAGAGAGTGAGAGCAAGCAGATTACTGGCTACCAAGGGTGCTGGCTCCTTAGAATGTGGGGTTCCCACTCTGTGGTGATGAAAAGACCTGGCAGGCAGTGCAGAACCAAGACCATTTGTATTATGACCAGGGGCGGGGGAACCGCTTTACATTGCTTTACATTGCACATGTATTGGAAGCCCAGGATAGATTTCAGACCTTCATAACCCTAACACAATAAATGTCTGTGGTGACAAGCTACACGGTTTGCACAAACCCACTTTAGCAGCCACAGGAAGTTCATGTGGCCCACAGGAATGTAAAGGAGAGCCAGCAGGGCAGGTTCACTATCAAGCCATCCTTCTGGATCCTCAGAGGGCTCCCAAGCCGGGCTCACATCTACCAAGCCTTATCCCAAAACTGATGAAGCCCCTCCCCTTTTCCAGGCACCTGGCCAAGGTGTGACAGCTAAAAAGCCCACTCCCCACTGCACCCCCAGCTGAGTCCTTGCACAGGCTCCCAGGCTCTGGGAAGAGCACACAAGGTCCTTCTCGATGATACCAGGTGTCTCCACCTCCCCTGAAAGCAGCGGCGAGCCTCGTACAGGCTTATTTCAGAGCGTGACACCTGCCAGGAAGCACAGGACACCCATGCTCAACTCTACCTGCAGCGCCAAGGCGGCACGAAAAGGAGACTTATGCACGTGTGGGCGTGGTCCTCGTGCATGGACACACACACACACACACACACACACACACACGTACACACACCCTGTGTGTATACGCATCCTGTTCTCTTCTGGTTAGGCACCCTGGCTTGCATAAAGCTCACCTTCCTGCCCACGATCTTCCAGCCACCCAGGCAACAGCTCAGGAGTACAGCAGATGCTTCTAACGGAATGCCAAGAACAACGCCGCCCCTCCCCCATCCACCCCTCTGAGGGTCTAGCCCTGGAGAACAGAAGCAGGGCTGGTACTTGTAAGTGTTGCTGTGTGGCAAGTATGGGTGTGCTGGGGTCCTATACATGTACGTACCTTCAAGGCTACACACCCTGAGGTGGGGAGACACTGCCAAATGGCCTTGAGGGAAAGGCCAGAAGCAGGTTTAGGGAGGGAGGGAGGGAGGGAGAGGCCCCTAGAAAACTTCTTACCACCGCAAACAGTGGCTTGCAATGGGTTCTGGGTGTTCAGGTACCACTCCAGGTCCCCATCTGGGTCCAGGTGAACTGAGGCCAGTCCAATCTCCAGAGCAGAGTCCCACGCTCTCTGACCCCCTGCCTCCCCCAACTGTCCACTCTCAATAGCCCAGCCCCTTGGCCCACTCATGTTCCCCTCTTTCCAGCACCCACTCACTTCTTGGCTGGCCATCTGGCCTCTGCCCACCACGTATCACCAGCGCTCTGGGAGGATTCCCCATTGGCTCATCTCCAGCCACACCCAGCCTGAGGCAGCCCTTGCAGGACCCTTCCTGGGGTCTCTTTCCCTTTCACATCTCATCTTGGCTTCCTGGCCTGACCTCCCGCCCCCTCTGCCTCCTCCGTGTTTCTGGTTCCAACCCCTGCCCAGCTTTGATCCATCTCTCCAGTGGGTTCTCTCAGGCCACACCCCTCCTCCCTCTACAGGCCGTGCTCTTCCTGGAGAACCCACGTGTCTGAGATACCAGGTCCTACTGCTCAGGCCCTGCTTCCCCCAACCCCAGCCCCAGGACCCTGCCTGCACCCCTCAATCCTGGAACCTTCCTCTTCAGATTCCAGGGCCCTGTGTCCCCCCACCCCCGACCCCCAGCCCTAATGCTTAGCTTTTGCAATTTTACAGCAGCCCCTTCCTGCCATGCTCCATGCAGCTGGTGGCACATTCCTTGATTCCTCAGTGGTGTCTACCTGTTTCCCTCCTTTTCCCGCACAACTTCCAGTACTTCAGTGGAACTCCTCCTTGGGTCTGAATACCCTCTGCACCCTGGCACATTCAACCTCAGCCAGCACTGTTTCCTAAGAACCCTATTCCTCAGTTGGCCTCCATGGTCTCCCAGATATCACCACTTCCAGGGAGCACTCTCTCTGTTCATTCACTACCACAGGTGACACTCCTCCACCCCCAGCCTGGCTCTCATGGCCTGGAGGACTGGCCACTAACTCGGCAAGCCCTGCCCCCTCCTGGTTTCCTTGGTAACAGAGTTAGGAGTAAGTCTGTGGCCCTAGGCTGATGGGCTCATTTCCTCCTTTCTGAGAAGCCCCACCCCTATCCCTGTCAGACAGCAGCACCCAACTGCAGGCCTTTTTTCTTCTCGAAAAGCTAACATTACGCACGGCATGGTGTTGCACATCTGTGATCCCAGCTGAGGCAGGAGGACTGAGTTCTGAAACCAGCCTGAGCTACACAAGACCTTGTCTCAAACTCACAAAACCTGTGTCAGCCTTCGTGAGCCGCGTGTCTTCTGTGACACTGTATGCTAACTTGAGGTGTGGCCCTGGAGTCTGCAGTCAACTGTCTTACCTCAGTGTGATCGCCACCCTACCTTGTAGATCAGATCTAGCACGCTGCCACCCCATCCTTCAGGTCCTTCACCTCACCCTAACCAAACACAGCCAAAACCCCACCAGGCCCACAGATTTCCACAGTTCAGACAAGGCTAAAAGCATCTCGGTATCGAGCCCTGTGGGCTCCTTGGTGTAGAGAGAAGGGTGGCAGATTGGGTGCACCAGGCAGGACAGGGCCTTGCCTTCCCACCCTGCAACCAGGACAGAACCTACATACCTGAGGTGCTCAGGTGCTGGACTTTAAGGCAAACTACCTGTTTCAGTGTGTCCAAAGGTGATGGACAGTGGGGATGGGTGATGGGAGTGGGGAGCAGGGAGGGAGAGCTGTTCCTTTGGGCTCTAAGAATGGACTCACTAAAGTCTCACTCAGAACCACACAGCACTGCCCATGTAATACCTACAGGGTATGGAACCCCTATCTACAGAGGGCAGGATTCCTGTCACCCAGGAATCTTCCTGGATGTGTGGCTGGGATGGAGAACTGCTGGCTTAGGACCAAATGTGAACACACACACACACACACACACACACACACACACTTCTCGGAGCTGTGCTAAGCTCGGCTGAGAGCACTGAGACCCTAGGAGGGTACCATTCAGAGCTGGGATACTCGCCACCTTCCCCTTGGGCAACCAACCTCTGTATCCTCTGTGGAAAATGCTCCTGGCACGGGGCTACTGATCCTGTTGATGAGTTACCAAGGAGTGTGAGAATCCTAACTGGGCAAGCGTGCAAATCTCTACGAGGGGGTTTCTCATCTGCTAGGGAGGAAGGCGGACGTTAGGGGAGAGTGGCAAGATGCCATGGGCAGACTGGCTTAGTGGAGGATTCAGGAGCAGCCGCCTGCCGGGCTGGGGAGGAGGGTGGAGGGCGTGGTCGTAGGCAGCTAGGAAGAAGGGTGTGGCAGTGAGCCTGCACAGACCAAGGCTCCCTGTTGCAAGACAGGAGTTAAGTAGAAACTTCTGCCTGCTAGCTATGTGTGTCTGGGCTTGAAACGGTGATGTCACGTGCAAAAGTGCTAACACTGTCCCCACTGAGAATTTCAACCCCATGTACAAAGGCTGGAGACCTGGGTGCCTCACAGACTCAAGCCCTAACACAAAAGTCAAGACGACAGGCTGGGAAGAAGGTTCGGCAAGTGAGAACACTTGTTACAGAAACACAAGGACCTGAGTTTGAATCCCAGAACCAGCCTGACAGTCACATGGGCACCTAGAACCCCAGTGCTGTGGGAAGCAGAAGTGGGGAGATTGTGGGGCTCCCTGGCTGCCAGCCTTGCTCCAGGCTCTGTGAGAGACCCTGCCTCAAGGGTAGAGTGACAGAGCACCCCCCTCTGGCTTCCACTCGAACGCGCAGACACATACACACTTGTACCATGTACAGCTGATAAGAGTCAAGATGGCACAAGATGGTGACTTGAGGCAACAAGAGTTCTCAAATCTAGACCTCACATGCAAGGGACATGAAGGGGCAAAGGCTTTGCAAGTCCCGGGGAAGTCCCTCCAGGGTGTCATGGAGGAGGAAGGGCTAGTGTCAGAGTGCCCCTTGGAATGTCCAGTCTAGGACAAGGTGATCACAGAGGCTGGGCCACATGGAGCTGCTCCATCCATTCCCCCACTCAACTCAGAGAGACTCGATCTCACGGCCACAGTCCCCGAGAAGGGAGGAATGGACCACGGGCACCTCCTGCCACAGGCCCAGCATCTTCAGCCACAGCAGCCAGCAGAATTCCACAGGTGGGGCTCAGAGAAGGAGACTGGGGGTCGGGATGGAGTGAGGATGAGAAGGGTGGGCAATGACACGCAGCAAGCGGGACTCGGGTCTGTCTACACTGACTGACATGCTGGGGGCTTTTTGCTGCCAGGGAGAAGAGCATTTCAGATGAGGAGCTAGAACTCACGACCCTGTCTATATAACTGCAAGCCTGAGAAGAACACCCAAGTCAAGAACGGAAACTTTCCACCTGTGAAAAGGGGAACTACAAGTTTCGTTCCCGGTTTCTTTCCCACCAGAGGTGGGAAGGGAAAATGTCTTCCAGCTTGAGCTGGTTGTATCTAGAAGCATCTAGAAAGTTCCAGAGCTGCAGTCCCACCAGAAAATTCCTCCAGGCTTTCCAGAATCCGACCACCTTCCTGGCTGTGTGTTTGGTGACTAATGGTCATCTCTCTGAGCCAGAGGTCAGAAGCTGAACTAGGTCAGGGTATCCACAGGTTCCTAACTGGAGGTTCTGGGTTGAATCTGTTCTCCAGCATTTTCTACCTATACTTCCTGATTCTTGGTCCTTTCTTTTCCTTTGGCCTGGCCTTCCTCACACTGCAAAGCTGGGACACCTCTCCAGCCCATTGTGAAGGTCCCTCGAGTAGCATCGGCCCGGGTGGATGTCCCAGGGTCCTCTTCTTAGGGCTTTCTTCTACGCAACAGCAACACCCCTGGAGTAGAACGGTTTAGTCTCACTCCCCAGACTCTGGAGCAAGGCCATGGGTGACTCTGATTCCAGCAGACATGTCAGGGTTGGACCAATGACCTGAACTGCCTGCCTGGGCTCTAATCCTTGTGATCTCTAAGATAAGGTGTGGTGTCTCACACCCTCATTGCTGCCACATGGGGGGTGTGCATGGCATCTGGAGCCAGTCCAGGTCTGTGACCATCTATCTGTCCTTTGTCTCACAGAGGCTCTCAAACTTCACCATCCCTCTTGGTCACCTGGTAAGGCATCCATATGCAGGGCGTATCCCATGAACACCTGAGCACCCTACTGGTGGGCAGTTACAACCCTGCTCTCCATACAGCGAGCAGATGCTGTGGGCTCCTCAGCCAGGAGTTCCTGGGATGGGACAGGCAGTATAAAAAGCCACACAGTTGCGAAGACATTGGAAGGAGAGGGAGCCCTCCCTCTGGAGTCTGAAGTCTCCGGTCCAAAATTTCTGCGCAATTAACACCATTGCATTGATGGTTTTAACAAGGAAACCACATTCCTTTTATAGAGAGATATTTTTGAATAAGAATGCAGAATTAGCAACGAGCCATGCTTCAGGCCTGAGCGTGTACACCCTTTGAGTACGGCTAGACTCCGTTCCCAGAAGTAAACCCCGCATTTCTGGGAATCTCACAAGCAAGACCATGAACTTCACAATAAAAACTATCTTAACTCCTGCGTACCTGGGCTGTAACCCAGGGTTTTGCTTTATCAGCTCTATCCCTGTGAAACCACAGTACGACCCGACTTCAGTTCTCAGTAGACTTGTCTTCCTCAGAAAAACCAGACACACGGCTCTCGGAAAGACACTGAAGCAGGGCCCTCTTAATGAGCCCCTACCCACACTCGTTGACTCCAGTGCTCAAACCTGGAGACTTAATAAACACCAACTCTAATTTGCACAGGCTCAGCCCGAACTCCTTTCCATACCACAGTCAAGCCAAGGGTGCAAGGACCTTTACATAATGAGTTCCAGGACAGCCAGAACTACAAAAACGAGACCCTGTCCAAAATAAATAAACAAATAGATCAATCAATCAATCAATCAATCAGCGTTCGTTCGTCAGCATCCAGCTCCAGCTGGCTGCTCCCAGTGTGACCTCTGACCTAGGGCGTGGCCATGGCTGCCCCACTGGCAGGATGTGCAAATCCCCAGGTGTGCAGGAGGATGTACCTGGGGAGACAGTGAGGCCCTCGGGGACAGTGAGGTGGCTCAGCAGGTATGGTGCTTGCTACGGCAGCCTGCTGACCTGAGTTCAGTCCCTGGAACCTACATAAAGGTGGAGAGAGAAATGACTCTAGAAAATTGTCCTCTGGGCGTGGGGACAAAAAGTAAAAAAAAGTCCTCTGACCTCCATGTGTGCGTCATGACGTGTACACACACACACACACACACACACACACACACACACACATAAATAAATAAATAAATGATAATAATAATAATAAATAATGAATAAAATATTTTAAAGGACTCTTCCATGCTAGAGATGGCACAGCCCAGAACCAGTTGCTCGAGCTGAGGACCCAAGTTTAGTTCCCAGCACCCACGTGGTGGCTCACAGTTCCAGGAGGGGTCTGGTGCCCTCTCTTGGCCCCTGTGGGCATTAGGCATGCACGTGGTGCTCAATACACATGAAATTTTAAACAAAATGTATTTTTAAAAACCCACAAACATTCTCCACTCTGGATGTGTGAGTCTCTGCAGGCTCTCCTGGCTCGGGTGGTACCTGGCCTGCTAGTAGCGTGACTGATGACCTATGGTGGTCCCTCATTAGAACTATTGGGAAGCCCCACCCCTCACCCCTCACAGGCAGGGAGGCCTCTGGTCCCATCTGAGAGGGAGAAGGAATGTCAGCTCCCTGCGCGCACGTGTGTGTGTGTGTGTGTGTGTGTGTGTGTGTGTGTGTGTGTGTGAGAGAGAGAGAGAGAGAGAGAGAGAGAGAGAGAGAGAGAGAGTGCCAGCCCCTCCCAGCCTGCTCACTGACCCCCACAGAGGTCGGGTGGGGCAATGCTATGCTCTGCCCCAGGCTTAGGGCTACTACAGAGGTCTCACCTCTCCCTGTCTCTGACGCTCCAACCACTTCTGCATCACGCCTTGCTGGGGGGCACGGTGACTGAGGTGTGGCCGAGGAGTTCTGAATTACACCAGGAGCCATTTGTATGAGTGAGGCATCAAGGCTAAGCTGTGTGACCTCTGGAAAGCTGCTTTGCCACTCTGGCCCTACTTCCTATAGGTGGTTTTACACAACCTATGTGTGTCTGAGCCTCACCCAGGATGCATCAGGCCTGAAGCTCATCTTCAGTCAGCACAGACAAGTCTTCTAGGCCCTCCACCCCCACTTCCTCCGGCCTCATAACATTCGGGCTTTCGCTTTCTCCTCACAGTGTCTTGCTGTGTAACTCTGGCCAGCCTGGGACCCGGCTATGTAACCCACGCCTCCCAAGTGCTCAAACAGCAGGTGTAGTCACGCTGTGCAGCCTGGACACTCTACAGCTCTGCCCCACACAGTGGGTCCCCGCCTTCTCCTGCACTTAGCCCCAGTGTTGCTTTCAGTTACATCCAAGACAGAGAGAGGAACTGATGCTCACCGCCCTCCACCCTCCGTCCGAACTCCACCCAAGAGGCCACTGTAGCTCAACAGGCTGTAGGTGGCAGGGGCCAAAGAGGCCAGGCCACACCCCTTCAGGGAAGCGACTCCATCGGTGGAGACAGCTGCTTTAAGTGCAGGAAAAGGAAAGGGGTGGCGGAACTTGGGGGGGGGGAGACCTTCCCCTCCCCCGTTCTAGACCTCTACTCCAGGAGGCCCCACCCCCACCCCACCTCAGGGGATTCATTCTTCTGCCAAACCCCAGTAATGAATCCCACATTGCTGGGTCCCCCCTCCGCCCTCTGACTGAGCTCTGAACAGCTGGCCCACAGAAGGTACTGAAGCTGAGCGTGGAGAGTGAAGAGGAGCTTGCAGAGTCCCACATCCCACCCACCCCTTCCTCTGCAGATAAGGCCCCTCTGTTCCGGCTCTGGCCCTGGGAAAGCTGTGTGTGTGTGTGTGTGTGTGTGTGTGTGTGTGTGTGTGTGTTAACCCTTTTGTGCAAGGCACACCCTCAAGCTTCCTGTTCCCAGGAACACCATCATAGCAGAGAGAGCTAGGAAACCAATCATCAATAATACACCTCCCACACCACTAAGTCGGTGACAGAGCTTAGGGAAGAAGCCCAAATTTAAACTATCAGTTTGCCTTAGCCAACAGCCGTGTGACCTCTCTGTGCCTTCGTCCTTTCTCTGTGAAACGCTAATTATGGCAAGACCCAATAGGACAGGGCCGATGGATTCAAGGAGGCGCTTACTGTAGGTAAAGGGCCCTTAAACACATTGGGACCACAAAGCTCTAGTGACTATCAGCCACATGAACCCGACAGACCTGGCCTCAGCTCAGAAGCTCAGAAGAGCTGGCTCGGGTGGTGCTGGGAACTGTCTGGCAGCCAAAGGTAAGGTCCCCGCTTCCTCTGAGCCCTGCCTGTTCTAGAAGCAGCCACAGCTGGAGTCCAGTCTTAGTTCCAGGAGGTGACCTCTCTGAGTCAGAGACCACAAGGACCCCTGGGGCTACCAGCCTCCCGGATGTGAGGATACAGCACCATGGTTCCCTGACCTCCTCAAACCCACGCTTCTCTCCCCTGCTTCAGTTCTAGTCATGGTGCCTAGGGCATTCGGGCCTTGGCCCTGTACTGTACAGAGCTGCCCTCGAATTTCCACCTCCAGCGGCCACGTGGCTCGGCCTACCAGTGAGGAAAGAGTGCGGCCCAACAGGAATTGACTGGCTGCAATCTACAAACCCAGACAAGGCTGAGCCGAGCCATGAAGCCCTGGAGACCCTCCATCAGCCTCTGCAGCCCCACTGAGGTGAAAGGTTACCCTCGCTACCCAGAGTTCTGAGGGGCCTATTGGAGTGAAAGAAACACAGGGATGTGAAAGTGTCTGTCCCCAGCCATACAGCTGCCACATGCTGAGGCCAGAGGCGGAGCCCCAGCCGATCTTGCTCTCCACAGCATGGTCATGTCCCAAAGAAACATTTACAGATAGCAGGCCACTGTGGAGGGAAGGACCTTGTCACACAGTACAGGCCCCCTGGAGTCACCCCATGGTGCACCAGCCCACAAAAGGCAAACCTGAGAGCTGTAGCCAAGTGAGAAAGCACAGGTGACAGGTGACTGTTGTGACCCGGCTCTCCCCACATGGAGTTAAGGACAGCAAGATGGCGTTGGAGTCCCACAGGGTTCACTCCAGGTAAGGGGTCTTCTCAGCTGAAGGAAGGGCTTAATCAATACCACATGGCACCATGTCACATGGCAAGTGTGAGCATGGGCAGGACTGCGAGAGCAACACAGCAAGCCCCACGGGCAACATGAAGGGCCAGTGCCTGGGCTGGGGACATGGAAGGAAGAAAAGATGTCCTGTGAACACAGGGGTTTAGCCACCGCCAGCCCAGTGATTCTCTTCCTCTGCTCGCTCATCTCTATGGTGCTGGCATCTCAGCCCACTGTGGGCAACTGGTCACGCTTGAGTCTCTGCCCGACCCCTCTCAGGCCCTGGAATGCCAATGCATTGGCCACAGTGCAGGGCACAGCTGCTCCTTCCGGGGAGGCCGTGCCAGGCTCCAGGGTGACTGGGAAGCAGCTGGAGCCCTGTACCTTGTGGCAGCTAAATGACACGCGGTCTTACACTGGTCTGGCCAGAGCAAAGGCGGCCTTGTCCTGCTTGCTCCCCCTGCGGCGGGGTGACCATCTGAGCAGAGGCTGCCCTGCCTCTCCTGCCCAGGCCCCCATGTGCCGGGGAACCTCTTGCCTGTTCCTCTGGGGCTGAAGACATCAGTCATGGTGTCAGATAACAGGCAGCAGCTGTGGCACCCTGGGCCTCCCGGAAGGCTTTCTCTTTCTGGACAGTGAAGATCCCCACAGAAGGAGGATCTTCACACGGTGGCCAAGGACAGTGAAGAAGGGGTCCTTCGTGACATCCTTGGGCAGCCTGGGCTCAGGAGCATTTCACTGTGAGCGTCAGCAAATTCTCCCTTGCAGCTGAAGCCATTTGGAGCTGGCTTTCTGCTGCCAGAAGCCTAAACACATCCCGCTAAGGAGGGTGGTGGACACCCTGGGAAGGGAGGGGACAGTCCCCTCCGAGAGCCAAGGGACAGGGGCTCCCGGGGAAAGGAAACACAGCAGGCTGCTCTCTGTGAGAACAGAGACTGTGACGGCAACTCAGATCCCAAGTCAGCAACTCCGTCCCTGGGGTTGTGTCCATACCCCGCGAGCTGGCTGCCAGGGAGAGCAGTCAGTTGTCAGCATCCTGAGATCCAAGAATACGCTGAGAAGGGAAACTAGCAAGTTGCTGGTAAGAGCCGCTGTTTCCGGTCCATCCCCCTCACTTCCTTAAGCCCCACTCAATCCTTCCACTGCCCCCAACAGTGAGATCAGGAACTGCGGCACAGAAGGGTTAAGCAGCTAAAAGCTGACACTCAGCTGTGCGGGCAGGCGGCGGCAAGAGGGCCTTCCTCTGTCCACCCACCCGGAGGACAGAGGTGACACAGCAAGAGTCTCCAAGAACTTCACATTCCAATCAGAAACAGGAAGCCAGGGAACAGGGCTTTGTTCTGTCTGTGGCTCAACATTCCCACATCTCAGCTGCAGCCTGAGTGGGCGGATGGACAGATTGGGTGGGCGGACGGACGACGGACGGGTAGGTGGAGGGATGGATGCCTGGCTGAGGAGGAGGAGGGCAAGGACAGACATAATAAAGGGAGCTCTTGCTGTGTCTGCTGGCGTGACAAACAGGTCAGACACTCTGCCCGACGCCTGTCCTGCGGCCACATCATGTGAACTCACCTGTTTCTCCTCATGGTCTCAGGAGCAGGCGTTGCTATGAGTCTGTTACACAGAGATGCCTACCTTGGCTAGGGTGTCACTGCCAGGAAGACCTGGCCCACGGCAGAGCTGGACAGCAAGCCGGAGCTCCCCTAGCCAGGGTTTGCTCAGACCAGCCCAGGAGAGCAGGCACTGGTCTAGCTCAGACCCCACAGCCTCTGCTGAGAACATCCCCCACTTGCTTCCAAGTCGAGAAGAAAGAACAGACGGAGCATCCCCAGGTGACACCGGGGAGAAGCCCGGGAGCTCACACTTGTTCAAAAATGTAAAAGAATCCTACTAGGCGGGACGTACATGCAAGTCACCCCAGCATCTGGGAGTGGAGGCAGGAGGATCACCATGATGTCACCCTCAGCTACATAATGAGTTCAAGGGCGGCCCAGGCTAGGAGACAGTCCATTTCAAAGAAAGCCAAAACCAAACCAACACAAAATTAACCTAAACTTAAAATCCCAAGCCATGTACGATGGTGCATACCTGCAATCCTAGCACTCATGAGGCAGAGGCAGGAGGGTCACCATAAGTTCAAAGACAGTTTGGTGTATGGAACATGTCCTAATGGAGCCAAAACTAGCAGGGGAAAAAAAAAAGGCTGGTGGCCCTGGAACCCGGATGCCGGAAGAGAGAACTGTTCCCCAGAGTGGCCGTCTGACGTCCACACGCGCACCTACACACAAATAAATAAATGTAAAAATACACACACGCATGGCGTCGCGAGCCAGGCACGGCGGTGCACACCCGTGAAGTTGATCCCAGCACTCAGCAGACAGAAGCAGGGAAATCAGAAGCTCAGGGCTAGCCTGGGCTATGTGAAAGCCCATCTCGAATTAAAAAAAAAAAAAAATGAATTAAAATTCCCTCTGAGTGGGATGGCGCATGCCTGCAACTCCATAGCATTTAGAAGGCTGAGACAGGAAAGTTGCCTTGAGTCTTAGGCCAGCCTGGGCTATAGAGTGTTGTCTCAATAATAACAACAACAACAATAATAATATAAAAGCTGGGGCTTTCCAATGAGAAGACGGCACTTCCAGCAGCCCTGGCGTCCGTCCCGGCCTCGCCAGACAAATAGCAGCTGGCCGGAGAGCCGCTGGCAGGCCTGGGCTGGTTAGTCTTCCCCACCAACTCTCTGAGATGAGAACCACTCTTGAGAAACATCCTCCAGCCAAGAACTGGATGTAGGGCAGGCGCCACCGTGGTCCCTTTCCCAGTTCCGACACGGCCACCGCTGGCTGCAAGGAGCCCTGGGGTTCAGCCAGGGTTTGTGTCAACATTCTCTGATTCATCCGCAGCCCGCTGGGGTTCCTCCACCCCGGCAGGCATGACAACCCCAGGAAAAATGCGGGCATGGCGGGAACCCCAGGCCGTAGGAGGGCAAGCTGTCCAAGGCCAGCTCTGTGGAGTCCTCTGGGTCAAGCCCTCCAGGGGCTCCTGAGTTCTGCTGGCCTCAGTGACTGAGGGTTGGGCAGAGGAGGGTGGGGTGGAGTACCCTGCGCTAATGGAGGGTGGCTTGCACCCTCCCGGGGTCAGCTCCTGTCTCCAATGTCACTGTCTCTCCCTCTGGCTGGGATGGAGGCCGGCAGGGACTGAGGCCTGACTCCTAGCTAAGGAGGTAGGGAGGGACACACCCTTCCTAGAGACCGGTGTGCAAGGCATTAACCCTACCAGAGCAACCCGCGGTCTCTGTCCTCACGGGGAAAGAAGCACAACCACAGGCCTGCCTGTACCGCTGACCCCGAGCACGGTGTCCAACCAGCCAGGGTTGGGACGCTTAGACCCCGTGTATAGGCTCCATACAAGGAGAGCAGACGATTCCAGGAAGCACCACAGTTTGTGGGGGGCACAGAGGAACACAGAGATCACAGCCCACAGCCCAGGCTACAGGTCACTGTCCCCGACGCAAGGCCACCATAGCTGTCCTTTGCCGGGCTCCCTTCCATATGCCTTTGCCGCAAGACTTCTGGAGAGTCAAAGGTCCGGCTTGGACCCTATGGCTGCCATGCACCCGCTGTGTGATCACAGGCCGGGGACTCAGCCACTCTGGGCCTCCTAAGTTTCTAAGAGTGTTAGAGGAGATGGTGGAAATGGCCGGGCTCAATGACTGGCAAATGGGGGCAGGAGGGGGGGGCGGATGAGGCTGGGTCTGCAACAGCCATTATCGGTAGGATGGGCACGAACCTGGATAAGGCATGCAGACCAGAGCGGATCAGAGTGCTCGGGCACACAAATGGGTAAGTTCAGGTTCACATACCGATCTGGACAGGTCCAGGTCACCAGGTGACTCCATAGCGGAACCAGGACGGCGTAACTGCAGACCAGACATTGCCCAGGTCGGGACAGTACAGGATTGCCAGATGGAGCAACTTAGTTACCTCTCCACCATCTTCCCCTCACCCCAGGCAGACAGTGCCCACCCACAGCACAAGCCTGCCCCCTGGCCTCAGAATCCTCAATACACGAAAGCTTGAGCCGGGGACAGGAGCCAACCCTGTGGCAGAAACACACTTGATCCACGTGTCTTGCAGGCACACTAGGGGATGAGGCAGGCACCTTCAGTCTGCTACAGCAGACACGCTCTGAGAACGGTTGAATGGCAGGTGTGGAGGGCCGGTTTGCTTTGTTTTTTTGAGGTAGGGTACCTCTGTGTAGTCCAGGCTAGCCCAAACTCACAATTCTCATGCCTCAGCTTCCCATGTACAGGGATGGCAGGCACGCACAACCAATGTTTGGCTCTTCTGTGGCTTCCAGGACAATCTCACCCTCCCTTCTGTTCTCTCCCTGCTCACCCTCAGAGTGGGGGGCAGTAGGCCCACACTGGCCCTCTCTCCTGTTCCTTCTCCCATCGTCTAGCAGCAGGTCAGCCCCTGAAGCGTTCTCCATGGTTGTCACCCCCGTTCCTGGTCTAGGGGCTGCCGTTTCTGCCAGGATGCCCTCTCTGACTGCTTCTTCAGGAGTTTACAGCATCTCTGCCACATTCCCCTAGTAGTCCGAGGGCATTCACACAGCATGAATGGCAAGCCAGTAGTCCCCATAGCCATGGCCAGGGCCAGAGAGAAGGCTCAGAGGGTAAAGTTGCTTGACAATTAGCAGGAGGGTCTGACCGCATTAGCTACCTCAGGCTTCTGCAGATGCGCTATGGCACGCACACTAAAATAAAACGTAAAAGTGAAATTCAAAAGGACTGGGCCGCCTTTAGGTCCTCAAAACTGCTTTCAGACAGCTTCCCTGGGCAGGGGCTCCAGCTGTGTTAGCTTAAGGGAGGAAGGGCCTTCTGAGGCCACAGCACTGAAGCTGGTACCAGAGTGACGCAGCCAGGAAAAGGAAGGACCCATTTCACTTCTCTCCAGCAAGGAGCAGGCACCGCAAAACTCCCAGCTGCGAAGACAAGCCTTTGTGGACCAGGAGACGCGCCAGGCACAGAGCACAGGGCTGGCCGCTGGGCAGATGTGAGACCACTACCTGCTGCCAGGGGGCGCCCTTCACACAAATCACCTGGAGAGGATAGCTCTCCTGGGGTGGCCAGACTGCAGGGGGCAGCGTGGGGTGAGGTCAGTCACCCATGGGAGGGGCTGCAGAACAGACTCAGGATCTATCTGGGAAACGACTTTAGGCTTCACTGGCCTGCAGGCTGGAAGCTTCTTCCTGCCACTGGGATCCTCCTCAGCCTGTGCTGGGATGAACTGGAAGATGCAGATGACGACGACGCCTGCCCGTGTGGATGGGGAGGGCTGGGCCTGAGCAACGGAGGCACATACAGGTCTCTCTCTCAAGCTGGCTGGTGACTGGACACCGTGATGTTGAGCCACCAGAGCAGTGAGTGGGTCACGGTGACAGACCTGGAGTCTAGCCTTGCACCATACAGACTTCCGGAGCCACTGGCTTGTTTCCCACGCAGCTGGTTTTCCTGGGAGGCCGGTCCTGTAGACTCAGTCCCTGGCCAGCATGACCTCCCACAGCTGGGCCCTTCCTCCCGCGCTTGGGTCACGTGGTGCAGGCCAGAGTGGCTCCGGTGGGGGGGGGGAGTAGGAAAGGCCTCCAGGAAGAGTTTGCTGAGGGAGTGGGCTGGGGGTCCAGGGAAGAGCTCGCTTTGGCCCAGGCGTGGACAGGCAGAAACGTTCATGAGTGGCTATCCAGTATCACTGGTCACCTAGCCCTTTCTGACAGTGGGAATCTAGAGTGGCTCCTATCCTGGCGGACAAGTCCCACTTCCTCCTGGGCACCGAGCCGGCCCCTAACATCAGCCTTCCTTCAGCACCAGGGCTCCAGAAGGACCCAGATTTCCGCTGGCCCAGGCTCTAGCAAACCAGGGCCTGGAACAGCTCCGCAAAGCACTTTGTTTTACTTGTTTATTTAGAAACAAGAGTCTCACATAGCCCAGGCTGACCTCCAACTCGCTCTGGAGTCAATCATCTGCCTGAGTTTCTGCCCTCCCACTTACACTTCCCCAGTGCTCGGACTCCGGGCGGGGACCACCACACTCAGCTCATAGAGCGCTGGGGGTCTGAGCCCAGGGTCTTTTGCATGGGAGCAAGCATTCTACCAACCAAACCACAGCCAGCCAGAAAGCCTGCTGGTACAAAGTGATTTCCAGCAACGCCTCTCACCAGACTCTTCCCAAAGCCTTAGGAGGGAGGAAGGCCCCAGCAACCCATTTTACAGACACATCAACTGAGTCATACAGAGACTTCCTAAAGCTAAGTGCTACAGAGTCAGCAGAAAATACAGCAGGCAGAGGTTCTGATCCTGTATCAGGGCCAAAGACAGTCCTGGGAATATGGGTGGGGTGGGACACAGAAGAAGGTCCTAGACAGATCAGGAGACACAGAGCAGTGGAGATGTTCATCAGCTCAGTAACTGGCCTCACAGCACAGCAGCATCTGCGTGGTCCAACTGTTAAATCCAGGTGAGCCCAACGGTCCCCGGTATCTTTGCCTCCTGCCAGCTATCCTGAGGGACCACTGAAGTGAGGCTCTCACCTCATGGAGTGTCCAGAGACCCCCTCCTGTTGGGCCAAGGAGGCTAAGCAGAGGCTACCCCCTCGTGCAGCACTACGGAAACCACAAGTCTCTCCCTTCACCTGCCAGCTGAGGCTCGGAGTCAAACACTCTAAGCTGTGTGGCTCCCTCTCTCTGCGCCTTCCCTTCAACACTAACCTAGCACTTGGAACATGTAAGAGGGAACACAGCAAGGACTCGGAATTAACGAACTATTAACGCAGCCGGGAGTTAAGAGGACGGCCTCTGGAGCTGTCCCTAAAATGGAAACAAATCGCTCCAACTCCAAGCAGGGCAGTATGGAGCCAAAGGCAGCCTCCTGGGCCAGCTTCTCCTGGGCTGGGCCAGGCTCGGGCCCTCAGCCACCCTCCTGATGACGTCATGCTGGCACCTGCTTCTACAACACATGTTTGGACTTTCCAGCCCGTTCGGCCCTCCCCTCGACCTTCCCCCACGAGTTCTTACTCATTCTTTCCCTTCATTGCTGTTCAAAAACAAATCTCAGAGGCCAAATGTGTCAGCTGGCTCCCTGGAAGAGTGTCTGCAGCCAGTATGGGGGGCTATGGGTGGCAGGAGAGAGTCTTGAGGTGCAGAGACTGGGAGAACCTTGAGATGGGTTACTGGAAACAGCCAGGGCCCACCTGGATGCTCACATAGCCTCCCCGACACCAGTCCTCGATTTAGGGGCTATAATTCCTCCGTGTGCGTGAGTGAAGGCCAGATCATAATCCGACGTGTCATTCCTCAGAGCACCTTCAGGCACTTTGCTTTTAAAGACAGTGCCTTGCACCGGCCTGGGGTTCACCACATGCTGGGCTGGCCAGCTACCAAGCCCCAAGGACCTGCTTGTGTCTGCCTCCCTGCTGCTGGCATGCTTGGCTTTTTCCTTGGTTCGAGGCACGATTCTCAGGTCCTCATGCTTGCTGTGGAGGAATCCTACCATGTGGTCACCAGCCTAGCACAGAGCCGCGTGTTGGTGGTGCAAGACCGTCCTCCCGAGTGGTCCCCAGATGGGAGGCAGGAGAGGGACGAGAGGCCTGTTCCTGCTAACAGCTTGGTGGGCATATTGAATAATAACCTTTAGCACTCTGGTTTCCCACCTGGCACTGGACCAGAGGATAAGGGCAGACTGGGAGGCGAGCAGGGCCAGGAGACAGGAGCACTCAGGGCACTTGCTCTGCAGGCAGAGGCATCCCTGGAAACTGTTGGACAAGAGTTTTCCCCAGGAGACTGCATGCCAGCACAGAATCCAAAGCCACACAGAAAAAGCCAGGAGGGCAGGTGACATCCCTGTACTGTGGACTGCAGGCAGGTGACTGAAGTTCTCTGAGCCTTGACTCCCTGATCTGGAAGATGACTGGGGTCAGAGCCCCTTTCCCAGGTCCAGCTTCATGGCCGTCACCATCCTACCCATCAGTGCCAGGCCTGGCTCCCGGGGTCAGCGGGGCCCTGTGTCAGGACAGATGTTTCCTAAACTCTCCAGGCCTCTTTCTCTCATCACAGCTTGGCCCACCTCAGCCCCTCCCCCACAGTTCTGAGACTTGCTCAGGGCCAGAGCCTAGAAATGAGGAGACAAGGCCAGGAGTTCCCCTCCCAGTCCCCTGGGCCACATCGGCTGGCTGACCTCCCAGGAAGCAGGACACAGGCTACCGTCCTGGCTGGCCTGTCTAGCTCCAGGACAGGCAGGCAGATGACTAGGTTCTGCCTGCTTCTGCACCTAGGCTCCTGGGTGGCCTCAGTGAACCCTGGCTGGGTCTTAGGTGGCCCAGAAGAGCTGGGTGCTGTTCAAGCCAATGCATACCCATCTTAGAGCTCGGTCCCAGAAAGGCTAAAAGAAAAGCCCAGGGGGTTCATAGGCTCCTAGACTTGAGCAGCTGGGTTGTGAAAAGGAAGTGACCATTCCCTGGAGACCAGACACCCTGTAAGCTGCACCCAGGTGTGGTTTTGGGAGATCCTGTAGAGGAGGCCAGGGTATATGTTCTCTTCCACACGTGTGGTCCTCCTCCCCTTCCCCGGTCTCAACACTCAGATCATTCCAACCAGAAAGTGGCCTATCCCGTCTCTGTAAGCAGGATGAACCCGGAGTGAGCTGGCAAGAGCCTTCCAAAGTCTACCCTGAACGGGGGACACTGTGCACTGGTATGTGCCCATCCCCCAGCCTGGACACGTAGCAAAACAATCCAACAAGAGTCCCATGGAGGACAGTGCAGGGTCACTCTGCTCACCAGGCAGCCAGGATACCACTCCCACCCGGCCTAGCAGCTCCAGCTTCATTCCCATAGCCACAGCCCATACAGCTGCTCAGGCCTCGGCCTACCCCGACCCTGGGGCAGCAAGGGTAAAGCATTCCACCTGTTCACTGGCCCACACTGCCTCCCATCCATCTCCCTGGGCCAGCTCAGCGGCCAGGCTCTTCCAGTAGTCACTGGGCACATGCTGGAAGCTCCCTAGGGCTCAACTGTCAGATCTGGAAAAGAGTCCCCTCCACAGGAGGAGGGGCTCACGGAGTTAGGACATCAATTACCAACTTTTCCCACCCACCTGAGATAAGGGGACCTGGGAAGATCTGGAAAGCCACCCAATTCTTAATGCTTGGGGGACAGGGAAGCCCCTGGGCCAGATGGTGTTTCCAGGGACAGGAGAAAAGGGAAGCAGGCTCGGTCTCTCAGGCAGGCAGGCAGGACAGGATGGCTCCTTCAGACAGACGTGTATGTACGTCCTAAGAAGCTCCACAGCACAGCAGGCTGAGAGGAGCCTCCAGAATTCCAAGGCAGGAGGTCGCCTACCAGTAAAAGCCAGGGTGCCCGAGGCTCAAAGGCACAGGCTGGGAGCTGCCCTGAGGTCTCTACTGAGAAGGGAATGGACCAAGGCCGGCCGAGCAGAAAATCTCAAGAGTACATTTAATGAGCCAGGCCTTGGTCAGGGCGAGGCAAACTTCCTGCTCCCCGGGACCTCAGGGTGGGTGTTCAACTTCCCACACAGTGGCCTGGGCCATATCCTTGCCCCCCTTCCCTGAACAGAAGGTCCTCTAACAGGCTGGATAAGTAACCCTAGCCAACCAAACAGGATTTCAGGGTGACCCTGACCCTGAAGCCAGCCCCCCTCCCTGGAGACAGTCTGGGTTCTTCAGTGCTACAGAACGAGGGAGGAAGGGTCCTGGCCCTCCTCCAAGGTTGCAGGGTCTCTGGGGAAGAGGACTCCCCACCATGGTAACCATGTGGTCTACCACACCAGTGCACATGGCCTGGGGGAAGATCCAGAGGTGGGATTAAAGGACGGCTTTCCCCAAGCAAGGCTGTGGCTCCTCCTCCATCTCCTCCCCAACCTCGCCCTATACCGGAAAACTACTGTACCCCACTGGCAGGTTTGCCTCCCACAATTATACCCTCGTACTGAGGTTACCTGGGGGGCCGTGAGGAGCCCTGTGGGCTGGGTTTCCTGAAATCAGGGTGGTCGGTAATACAGTAGATGGTGTGGGGCCTTGCTCTGCTGCATCTCAACCCTCTGTAACCGGAGCCAGCTGTGACAAGGACCTGTTCCCCACCCCACCCCCAGTCACCAGATAAGCATTAGTCAGCGGAACTGCAGGGAGCCAGCCTGGAGAGGCCTGAAGACAGAGAGAACAGAGCCAGGAGCAGGGGCCAGCCTCAGCCATCATTTCCAGTATGGAAATTCAGACGCTTCCTCCTCCCAGGGCTGGGTGAAGGAAAGCCAGCAGGGGTCAGTCTGCTGCGGGTGGAAACCTGTCACCCCTCAAGCGGGGTCCCTTCAGTGTGGACCTGAAAACACATCCAGCTGGGAGGTATGGCTCAGTCACTGAGGTGTTTACCACAATACCCACGTATAAAGCACTGAGAGAAAGGAGGACTGAGAGTCAGGGAGATCCCTGAGGTTGCTGGCCAAGCAATCTAGCCAGGTTCCGTGAGACTAAATACCCTGTCTTGAAAAGTAAAGGAAGACCCTGACAAAGGTGCCCCAGTGCATCTGCCATGTACATACACATACACATACACACACATACACACACGCACACATACATAAACACTCATGCACACACATACACACATGCACACACATAAACATGCACGCGCACACATGCACACATGCACACACATATACATGCACACGTGCACACATACACACATGCAAACATAAACACAAACACACACATATGTAGATACACACATATGCAGATGCACACACATACACACATGCACACACATAAACATGCACGCGCACACACACATACACATATACATGCACACATGCACACATACACACATGCACACACATGCACACATAAACACTCACGTACACACACATATGCAGATGCACACACATACACATGCACATACACATAAACACGCATGTGCACACACGTGTGCAGATACACATGCACACGTGTACACGCACACACACGTGTACGCATGTACATACACACATGCACACAGAAAAACACATAAACTCATACATACACAAACACGCATGCATGTGTACACACAAACACACAAGGACTCCCCATCCTTGGTAGAACAGGAGATTGTGTGGGTATGCAAAGAGGACCTGCCCTTAAGTCAGACACGGGAACATCTACCACAGTTGGGGCTATGCTTGCGTGAACTGTATCCCACTCCATCTCGTCCCTCTGCCCAGTACAGTAAGGGACAGATGAGAGGAAGTGGCCTAAGGGCAGTAGCTAGGAGCAGCCTTCAACTGGATTTAGGCTGTTCGTGGCAGGGGTGGCCCTGCCCTGAGCCCTGAGAGGCAAAAGAAAAAGAGGCCACAGCAGTCACTACAGTTTGTCCTATTCCTTAGCTCAGATCAAAAGCAGCCTGTGGCCCAAGCTTTGGTCCAGCCCTGGAAGCAGGGCCACATGGGATTCAAGTGACTTCCTGAACAGGGGCCTCGGAAGAGCCCTTTGGCCAGCTCATGGAGCCCCAGAACAGAAGTGACTTCGGCAGAGCAGCTTTGATGGCCTTGGAGGCATGTGAGTACAGAGTGGAAGCCAAGGGACTCTCCTGGTCACGGGAGTAATAAAAACCTGCCAAGGCCAGGTGGGCAGAGCTGTCTTCCTGGCCCCTATGTCCCGGGTGCCATTAGCCCCCAGGCGGAGTCCTAGCAATCATGGCTGTCACAGGCACTCAGTGATGGAGCAGTGAGCATCTCTAACCTCAGGGGCAGCGGGGAGGTAAAGCTTCAGATCTTGGCCAGACAGACATCAGGCGTGAATGGTGCAAACCCTCATGAGAGCTCAGGCACGAACAGACAGACGTACATGTGACAGGAAACGCTCGCAAGCAAAGGAAATGGCCCAGGATCAGGGACCCCAGCCTCGAGCCAGGCAGGAAGTCAGGACTCCCCTTGACAGTCCATCAGAAGCTCACTCTCCTACACAGATGTCTGTTCCGGAATCCGGGCATCATCCTCTGCCAAAGTTGTCCCTCGCCCTGCCAGAGGTGACACCGCCAAACACCTACTAAGTGCTTACTGACTATGCGCAGCTCAGCATCCCGTCACAGTGCCCAGGCACTTCTCTGCATTACCTTCCACTCAACCTCTCAACAACCTGACAAGTGGGGAAACTGAGGCACAAGACACGCGAGTGCCCCAAGTCTTCGAGCCAGGAGTGCCAGGGCCAAAATTCAAATGCAGGTTGCCCGGCCTTTTGGTTTGGTTTGGTTTTGAGACAGCATCTCATGTAGCCCAGGTTGGTCTTGATAATGTAGCTGAGTATGTCTTTGAATTCTTGATCCTCCTGCCTCCATTTGTGAAGGTGCCGGGACTACAGGCGTGCAGCACCACGTTAGGTTTCTGTGGTGCTGGGGATGTAACCCAGGCCTTCATGCACACTAGGCAAGCACTTTACTGAGCTACACAACTCCTGCCCTCCATAGGGCTCTGAACCCCAGCTCTACTGCAACCCATCTCCCAATGCCCCGGGAAGGTAGAGACAGCAGGAAATCTGCAGCCGAGAAAAACAACAAAGAGAATACCCAACTGGCTTGGGGCCCAAAGGTTGAATCAGTGGCTTATTGGTGCTCATGAATATAGCGCAAGGGAGTTAAAGGTTGGGGTCCCCCTTTCGTCTCTGGATGAAGGGACTGGGGATTCAGACATTAAGGGCTTCTGAGACCCAAAAACCAGAGGGTTCCACAGCATGGAGTTAGGGGCTGTGGAGCGCCTGGGCACTGGAGGGAGGCCAGACAGCACCCTCAGGCTGTGCTTCCTGTACGCAGAGCTGTAGGGTACAGATGGCTGCTTTGGGCCAAAGTGACTCATCCTCCCATCCTCCCTCCAGCAATGCCACGCGGCCACAGCTGTCACAGGCTGCTGAGACTAAGCTCCGCTGGCCTGTCCTCACCCCAACTTCAAAGGCAAACTAGACTTCACACCAGTCTCTCAGGCCCGGGCCAGGGTGCTCAAGTACGGTGGGGCTGGGGTCTGTGTCTAGATGAAGTTTTGAAATTTGTTCACCATAGAAGTTTAGCAGTCTAATTTGGGGTTTTGAAAATACCAGATTGTGGGGCTGGGAGACAGTTCAGTGTGTACAGCACTTGCTGAACAAGCATGAAGGCTTGTCAGCGGCACACATTAAAAGGCAGGTATGGCACCGCAGCACTGGGGAGGCAGGAACAGGAGGGTCCTGCTGCTTGCTGGCCAGCCTAGCCTAGCCAAACAGGTGAGCACCGGGCTTAGTGAGAGAACCAGGCAGAGAGTGACTGAGGGAGACACTCAGGGTCAACTTCTGGCCGACCCATTCACACACACATGCACATACCTGCGCGCGCACGCTCACACACTCATGTGTGGGCACATATACATGCATACGCACACGTGTATGCACACACATGCACATGCACACTCACACATATATACACATCCATACACATGCACACACACTCATGTGCAGGCACACATGTAGACACATGCATACACACGCGCACACACACACACACACACACACACACACACACACACACACACAGTTATATTGACCAGCTGAGGATGCCACTCATCAGTACAACACCTGTCTCACATATACAAAGCCCCGAGTTCCATGCCAGCGCTGCGAGGGAAAAGACACCCCACCCCCACTGTATTAAGACGCCATTTGTCTAGATTCCGTGTTCCACACACCCCGTGCGTTCTGCTCCAGTGCCTGTGCTCCATTTGTCTTGCACCACCTTCCAGATGTCCTTGGCACCCTCCAGCCTGCACATCTGGAGCCCACCCCAATGCTGATCCTGCTTGCCTTAACACCAGGCATCCGCAGCCGAGCCGTCTCTCCTTCTTCTTTACCCTGGGCCGCTCACCTCCTCCCAAGCAAGCATGACACCACCGGGGGCATCACATCCCTGGGGACACAAACTCATCTGTTACAGCGATCACCGCTGCAGCCCTGGCACCTCACAGCTCTAGTGTGTGGGGTGCTCAGCCTTCTTTCCTTCCTTTGTAAAACCTTATGAGCCCTTTTAACACTTCAATCTCATAGCCGTAGCGTCTACGGATACGATCTCTGTTCTGACCTAGGCTTCCCCAAACCGTGTCCTTCTGGGGCCGCCAAGGGAGCCTGATTTGCAGGCACCAAACCAGCCTCTGTGGTCTGATAAGGTCATCAAGTTTCTAATGTTTGGGAGATCTACTTCAAGAACGTGGATCAGACATGATACGAGGGCCAGAGATGTGGTAAGTACACTTGGGTCATCAAGTTTCTAGTGTTTGGGAGATCTACTTCAAGAACGTGGATCGGACATGATACGAGGGCCAGAGACGTGGTAAGTACACTTGCAGAGAACTAGGGTCAGTCCCCAGCACCCACATGGCGGCTCACAACTACCTGTAACTGGAGCTTTAGAGGCTCTGATGCCCCCTTCTGGCCTCCTGCGACACCCGAGCACACACGGCACACATATAAGCAGGCACACACACACATACACAGATAGGAAGAGAACTTGGTGGGTACCCCACTGAGAAGCATTGGTGGGGTCTGTGATGTGAGCATTTGGAAGAATTAGAAGCCACCAAGTTGAAGCTCGCTCCCAAGCCTCATCCACACTCGGCTACAGACTGGATTGTGACCACATGCCGGACACCTGTGAGGTAACTGGGTACAGCGGGCTATCTGTAAAGGGGATATTGAGAACCCAGCACCTTCCTGACCGTCTCTGCTGCCAGTCACTACAAGGCAAGCACTGCCCTCTGCCGTGTGCTCCCACCATGACATGGTCTGCAGCAACAAGGGTTCAACCAGGCACGGACCCAGCTGAGACAAACCTTTCTCCCTTCAAAGCTGCTTATCCTGAGAATTTTGTCACAGCAAAAGAAAGCTGCCCTAGCTTGTCTTGCTCTCTATCTGTAGCCAAGTGTGGGACTGCACCTGTAATCCCAGCGTTTGGGCAGGAGGATCAAGAGCTTGCAGTGACTCTGAGGCTAGCCTGGGGCTACAAGAATGGAAATCGAGAGACACAGGAGGCCATAGCGGGGTGCCTCCATGAATAGGAAAGCCATAGATGGAAAGTCCCAGTGACAGTGACAGTGACAGTGACAGAGCAGAATGGCAGCTCCTTCTAGAGTGGTAAACATTTTCTTAAACTGGCTGTGGAGGAGGGAAGCCAAGTAGGAGGTTCCATGGGCTGTGGGGTCTTGGTCATCATGAAGTCTTGATTGTGATCGAAAAATCACAGAATTGTGCTATTATGTCGGCCCAAAGTAGAATCAGGAAGATCAGGAATTTAAAGTCATCTTCCAATAGATACCAAGTTCTAGGCTAGCCTGGGCTAAAGGACCCTCTCAAAAAAAGGAGAAAGGGCCAGGCAGCGGTGGCGCACGTCTGTAATCCCAGCACTGGGGAGGCAAAGGCAGGAGGATTTCTGAGTTCGAGGTCAGCCTGGTCTACAGAGTGAGTTCCAGGACAGCCAGGGAAACACAGAGAAACCCTGTCTCAAAAAACAAAAACAAAAACAAAAACAAAAGAAAGAAGGAAAGGAAAGGAAAGGAAAGGAAAGGAAAGGAAAGGAAAGGAAAGGAAAGGAAAGGAAAGGAAAGGAAAGGAAAGGAAAGGAAAGGAAGGAATTCACACATCTGTGTACATTAAAGAGGTAAGGGAACTGGGGAAGAGACTGGGTGGGTAAAGCGCTTTCCACTCAAGTATGAGGAGCAGAGTTTGGATCCTCAGCTGCCTGTAATCTCTCGAGAGGTCTGGTGCAAGCGGCTTGGCTAGACCCAGTGAGCTCTAGGTGTTTGTGAGAGACCCCACCTCAATGTATACAGTGGAGAGAAATCAAGACAGACACCGACATCAACTTTTACCAACACACACACACACACACACACACCTATGCCCTGTTGTAAAATGTACTTCTTCAGCTACTTTCTGGAAGATTCCAGACTTTGTGATCCTGAGACCTGGCATCCTGCCTGGACCACTGCCCTCCCCCTACTCCAAGATAGTTCCTTTCCCATCATTCCTTCCTCCAAGGTTGCAACAGCAGAGGGTGGGTAGGTGGCCTTGCTTCTCAAGGTCCAGAGTCTTCTGCACATGTCCCTCTCAGAACCTATGTCACAGATATGGGCATTCCCCTCTGGGCTCCACATCTGGGCATGCGTACACGGCATACAAACACGTTTTAAAATTACTGTTGCTCTTACTACATGCATGAGTCAGGGGTGCATCCCACAGCACTTGTATGGAGATCCAGAGGAGGACTCTGTAGAGCCGGTTCTTTGCATCCATTTTTTTCGTGGTTTCCAGGAGTCTAAGAGATCACCTTTACCCCCTGAGCCATCTCACAGACACATACACATATATGTGTAATCTATGTATGTACTGAGTTTAGGTCTTCCTCTATAGCCTGGGCTGGCCCAGGAGTAACCTCAGACACATGGCTCTTCCATCTCTGTCTCCCAAATGCTTGAATCACATGCATTCACTGCACACCCAACTAAACAATAATTGATTTCTTTCGGTGCTGGGGATAAAAAGCAGTTGTGCCTTCTAAGCCAGCACCCCCTACTCCCATCCCACCACATCCTCAGTCCTAAAAAGTTTTGAAGGGTCTCTCCAAACTCACAGCCCCATGGAAAATAACTTTAAGTGTTTTCTTTTTTTTTTTTTATTTCTCTTTCAATGCTGGTCGCCCACAAAAGTATCAGGCCCAGATGGTTTCACTAGTGAGCAACTTGAAAGTTTTAACAAAGACAGGATTGTGTTGCTGTGAGAATGATCCAGAAGGGAAAGGAAGAAAGAAACGCATCCAGGGTGTTTTTGCTAAGCCAGCACCACGCTGTCACCAAGAAAGCAAAAATAGCTCGGCACACGCCCCACACTGCAGAGCCAGCTCACTGTGCATCCGTGCAAAAAATGAAAATAAAAATAAAACAAAACAAAACCAACAACCCAAAACTCTAGATCCCACCATGATGCTCAAACCGAAATAAATTCCAGCAGATTAACGACGCTGGTACATAAAAATAAAACCACAGAAACATTAGAAGAAAATGTGGATGAAATGCTTGTCTGTAATTCTGGAATGCAGCAGGATGTGAGACCCAAACGCTCAAAGGAAAAGCAGAAGCCGGACAAACACAAGCACAAGCCTTCAGAGTCTCTGCTTGGAAGAACACACTATACAACTCTGGGGGGCCAGGGGCTTAAACCTTGTACCACACACCACCACCACCACCACTGCCACCACCTCCTCCCCTCCTCCTCCTTCTCCCCCCTTTCCTCCTCCTCCCTCTCTCCCCCCCTTCTAAGGAAGGGTCTTACTCAGTAGCCCTGGCCAGCTTAAGTATTCGCTCTGTTGCCCAGGTTGGTCTTTAAATACTGGCAATCTCCCTGCTTGAACCTCTCAAAATCTGACCATCACCAATCAGCTCAAAAACCTCTTAGAAAAGAAACCGTAGGGCTGGAGAGGTGGCTCAGAGGTTAAGAGCCCTGGCTGCCCTTGCTGAGGAGCCAGGTTCAGTTCCCTGCACCTACACACAGCAGCTCACAATGATCCAGAACTCTGGTTCCAGGGAAAACAGTGCCCCCTTCTGGTATGCACAAGTACAGCAGGCATGCTCATGGTGCACAGATCTGCATACAGGAAATTTACACATAAGGTACAAAATAAAAGAATAATTAATTTAAAAATTACTATTTTTTTTTAATCAGTAAGAAAAGGGTTGACAGTCCGGCTGAAAGAGGACTACGGGCCTTGGGCTGTAACAAACATACAGAACATACACACAAAACACACAGGTGACACACACCTTCCATTCTGGCAGAGATGGAGGTGGGGGCATGTGGATCTCTGTAAGTTTGAGGCCAGCCCAGCCTACACAGTGAAAACATGTAACTAAGACTGATTTAGTTTTGGGCTAAAATGTCTCCCAGAGACCCAGGAGCTTGTAACCATCTGCTCCCCACGGTGATACTGTTAGGGAAAGCTGAGGGGAGGGACCCAGGACCCCAGGCATAGGTCTCCAAAGAGACTAGAGGACCTCACTGGGTCCCTGCTTCCCGGCTCATTACATCAGCAGACTTTCGGGCTATGGTTATGCACACCCAGCACGTGGTCAAGCTCCTGACCAAAGGCCACTAAATGTGGAAACCTCCTGAGCTGCCAGCAAAATTTCCCTTTGACAAGTCAGCTGTCTCATGTAGCGACATGAATCTGCTCAGTACAAAGCTGTAGAAATAAATTCAAGCCCACCGGGAAGCGCCCATTCCCTCAGCATGAGGGGAGAGCACACACTCTTCCATTCACCATCCCTCAAAGTGCTTTCATGGTGTACCAAGGGCTGGAGAGACGGCTCGGGAGCCAAGAGCAAGCACTGCTTTCACAGAGGATCTGAGCTCTGTTCCCAGCACCCATGCCAGGTGGCTCACAACTGCATGTAAGTCCAGCTCCGGGTGCCTGTACATCAGACACCTCTAGCAAGGACGCCTGCACTCATCTGCACATGCCCTACAAAGACGCATGCATACACACAGAATTCTAAATAATAAAAATAAAAATGTAAGTGCTGTAACTGCTTGAGGTTAATGTGGGTGGAACTGGTTAAACTTTAAACCCACACTTCCTCTGATGCAGAAACTTGCACTTCCAAGTTGCACGAGGCAGTCAGCTGCACAAGTGCGCGAGCGCGTGCACGCGCACACACACATACATACACACACACACACACACACACACACACACACACACACACACACAGAGTGTAAGATG